>NW_015386754.1:679425-683522 GCF_001527695.2 Protobothrops mucrosquamatus
GAGAGAGAGGGGGGAGAGGAAAGGGAAAGGAAAGAGAGAGAGAGAGAAAGAGGAAAGAGAGGGAGAGGAAAGAGGCATAAAATAATTCATTTGCATTTAATTGTAATGGTTCAAAGAATGTTCGGAAAAATGTTCGGCCCTCCAGCACGTTCACTTCATCCAATCTGGCCCTCTTTGAAAAAAGTTTGGACACCCCTGACATAGACAGCTGATTGAATTATACCAGATTGAGAGATTGTGAGTACTAAATATCATAATTAAGTGGGCCAGATCTCACCATTTCTTAGCTTTCTTGTCCCCTTTGGTACATGTTAGAAGAAAAGCAAAAAAACTATACAAAGCTTTGGCATTGTTTCAGAGGAGACTGGGCAATATTATCTTTGAGGGAAGGGGGCTGCATAATTTTCTGTAGAAGACATAATACTTGCCTACTTTGGGGGAAGATACTTTCGCTTCCCCCATGACAATATGAAAACAATTATGCTTTCAGAATAGTGTATGGTATCACACACCTGCTTATGATAATAAAGGAATATGTATTTTCAATATGATATTCAAAGTAATAATTGAAAAAAAGAAAACATGAGTTGGAGCAAATTTAGATCAATCATACAGAGCTTTCAGCTTCTTTAAAAGGAAAACCCATTGAGATTAATTGATTTGCTCCTAAATATTTAGGTATGGAATTGCATACATTTACTTAACATAATTATAGGAATACATTGCTTGTAGAAATAGGGAAAATTGAATGTTTAATTAAATAACTTTAAAAAATTGAATAGCCCTCAGATAAATTTGAGTTTATTATTTATTTATTTTTATAAACTGTTCCTCCACACTCCCAAAAGACTCTCAGAAATTTGCAATATAACCAAATTGAAATCAGTTAAATCAGAATACACTGAAAATTATAATTAACAATCTACTTTGGCATCTGTTGTCCAAAACGATTCCATCAAGTATCATTAAAGCTTTGCAGAAAAACTCTGCTTTACCATCTTTCAAAACACCATTGGGGAAGGTGTTGTCTTAACCTCTGGGGACAGACTATTCTATAGGAATGGAATTATGACAAAAACATTGTCTTCTGTCTCCCCAGACCAAATCTCATGTAACAGGAATCCTATATTTCTGTACTCTAAGAAGATCAGATGGAGAAGGCAGACCTGGAGATTCCTGGGTACTGAAATACAAATGGCTTTATACATTAAAATCAACACTTTAAATTGTCCTAAGAAGCTAATTGGGAGGCAGTGCAGTGCCCACAAAATTGGTGGTATATAGGTGTAAAGCATGAGTGGGCAACTATGGCTCCTTTACTACTTGTGGACTTCAACTCCCAGAATTCCTGAGCCAGCATGTAAAGGAGCCATAGATGTCCACCTCTGCTGTAAAGCCTCTCCTTTGCTGGCTGGAGGACCATTATACAGTATATTACACCAATATAAGCTTCTTGATATTTCAAGAACAGCTCCCTTGTATAATGCACTATTATTTTGCCCAAACTTAGGGATTTTGATGGGCATTCAGACAGGGATATTCTAAGCAAATAATTCTTACTCTCCCTGCTTTATTGAAATATATTTTAATAACGAAGAAAAAGAAAATGTATGTGATTTATGAGGGAAACATTTTCTACTTGTCAGTTTTCCCGCCTTTATTTTATTTAAGTTAATGATATTTTAATTATTGCAGAATAGATGTTAGGTTTACTCCAGTCCCATTTTTTTATCCCAATGTTCCTTTCTTATTTTTTTTCTTAAGTACAATATATTTCTGCTGTAGAATTAAAAAGGTAGATTCAAAGGAATGTGTCAGTACTATTAACTTAGATCAAAAACATTTTATCATAATCATTGTTTTGGATTGATGTAGTTTAGATTAATTGAACTTCATTTCACTTTTCTATGCAGCAGAGATAATTGAACTGACATTTCTGAGATTGTAGGGATTTTTCTACAGGTAGTGATGGTGAAATATAATATCTCCACTGCTGCCATTATCATAGAATAGATTACAGAAATATATCTTACAGAAATCAATATTTCATATGAGAGAAGACAGTCTTTCATATATGCCAGTGTTAGACTGCCTAAGATGAGATGGTTGAATTGATTTAGGAAATAGGTTTAATACTAGTAGTGTTTAAACTTGCAAGAGAAGAATATGCCTGCTACTGAAACTATAGAAGCTTCTCAGTGCTTTTCACATCACAGAACAGGTTGACAACATTTCTTGTGTTCTAACTTTTCAAATATAAAATTTATGCATTTGATGTTCATCAAAGGACTTGTCCAACATAATGGCTGTGCTAATCAGTGGCATCCTTGCCTCTCCCCACAATGTAGTGGTGCTGTCTAGCCAACTTTATGTTGCTGAGCCAATGAAGTTCATCAGTTCTGCTGCTGTTCCAAAGGAAATGCAATGAAGTTTCCTTTGCTGAATTCCTGCAAAGCCTGGGGCAGGTGGTTTCACATTGGCTGGAATTGTTGTCTCAACACTTTCCCAGTTCAGAGGATGTAAAGGCAACATGCTATCCAGCTTCCATTCCATCACTATTTTCTGCTCTGTTCTACCAAGATCAATTGAATCTGTTATTTCCTCTATTCCCTCCCATCCCACTAACAGGTTTTTTTTAAAGCAAGCGTCCTTTACACTTGTTTGCTGGGATCCCAGTTTCTCCCAAAAAAACCCATGGCAAAACAGTCTGCTTTTTTATAATTCATTCATCTGGAACATTAGCAATTGTCCTTGACTTTGCCATGCATTAAATAATAAATTATTTATTTATTTGATTTTTATCCAACCTTTATAATAACTCAAGGCAGTGAACATAGCTAATATTCATTCCTTCACCTATTTTCCTCATACGTGTATAGCCTGATATCCATTAAATCAAACTGGACATATCTTATATTTATTTTATTTAATAAATTAGATTTATAAGGCACTTCTATTTGGGGGGGATATTCAAAGCAGCTTGTGGAATAAACACAAAAGACATGGGCACAGACTAAAAATAAGTACAGTGAAAAAAACCCCAAAGCCCCAACAAATTAAAACACAAATATGAGCTCTTTAAAGTCCTGGCAGAAAAATGTATTAAAAGTATTAAAAGAGAATGGGCCAAACCTAGTTCCCAAGAGTGTACGTTCCATAGCCTGGAACTTATAGAAAAGGAAAATCCTCTTTCCCATGCTATATATCTGGACAAATTCTCAGCAGCTTTCCTCAGAAGGATTTAATTGCTGGGTAGCTATAGAATGCAAGGGAAGAGAAGACAATATTGACTGATTTTCTGGTTATGTAAGGACCTGTGTCAGTTAAACCTTCCAAGAAAGCAGAACTCTTGAAACTTGCATTGTCTCAACAGGAACTTTTATTGGAAGGTATTGATAGCAAGATAGTAGGCAGGATCTGAAGATTTCCCACACAAAATGTTACATTAAAAGAACCCTTTCAAACCTCACCCCAACTGTCCATCTGGCTGGTTTGAACTGAGCCAATCCATAGGTGTTAAATTGTAGGAAAGAACCGATAAGGTGCCGTTCTCAAGGCTGTTAGATTTCTCCGCGGCTTCTTCCCCTCCACCTGAAGGTAAGGCAGATGGCCGGAGGCACATTCACACCTCAAGGGAGATACTTCATAGAAGATAGAACAAAGCAAAGGAAATATATTGCAGAACACCCTTAGGTCTCCCCTCTCCCCATTAGAATAGCATAACCCAAAAATGAAGGCCTAAAGAAATATAAAATAAATTGGGCTTCTGACAGATTAGTTCTGATCTCATGAGTGAGTGAATCCCAGAGAGTAGTCTGTGCCGGAGAATTGCTTGACACTAAATATAATGATGTACTCTCTAACTGATATAGCAGTAGATAAAAATGTTTAGCTTTATTCAGGGCTTTTTTTCTCGGAGAAAAGGTAGCGGAACTCAAACCTGGCCACGCCCTCATCAAACCCTAGGACCGCCCCTTTAGAGAACAGGAATGCAAGTAAAATTTGGGAGGGGCTATTTCCGGTGTGGGAGGGGCTATTTCCGGTGCGGCCGGCCCGGAAAAAGGTGCCGGAACGCGGTTCCGCCGCGTTCCGGCTGA
>NW_015386754.1:684244-720587 GCF_001527695.2 Protobothrops mucrosquamatus
GGAAGTTTTTAAGAAGAGACTGGACAGCCGTTTGTCTGAAATGGTGTAGGGTTCCTGCCTGGGCAGGGGGTTGGACTCGATGACCTCCAAGGTCCCTTCCAACTTTATTATTATTATTATTATTATTATTATTATTATTATTATTATTATTATTATTATTATTATTATTATTATTATTATTATTATTATTATTATTATAATTGCTTGACACTAAATATAATGATGTACTCTCTAATTGATATAGCAGTAGATAAAAATGTTTAGCTTTATTAGTTTCTTACCATTAATGAGTAATATGGTGTCTGTAGCTTAACTGGCTTAGAGCAATATTTATATATAAACATGCTTAGCATGTTTTAGGAATTCAGCCAATAGTTTAATGGTCAATGTCATTATTTAAATTATACATGGCTTAGTGTGATGGATAAACCCAGCCACCAATTAGAGTAGCCAAATCTTACACATTTGTACATTGTCTTGATTTTTTCTGTGCTACCCAAACACACACACACACACACACACACACTTACACACACACACACACACACAGAGAGAGAGAGAGAGAGAGAGAGAGAGAGAGAGAGAGAGAGAGAGAGAGAGAGAGAGAGAGAGAGAGAGAGAACTTAAATAATTTTACCAAGTCTAGAAAATAATCTTATTAGTTTTCTAAGCAATGTTTAAAATTTAGTCTCCAGAAAACAGATGCTTTTCCCCCTTAGCATTAGAGCCATGGTGGGATGGGCTTCCATTTACAAATGTAATTTAATCCCATGGGAAATTAATCTTGTTAAAATATTGTCAGGTTAATTGAAATTGATTTGTGATTTACTAAACACACTATTTGCTAATCAAATATCAGGCTTAGAAGCTTTGGTGGTTTCAGAGATTCCTATTAGTTTTACACTAAATGTAATCAGCGAGTCAAATATATGGACAGATAAATGCACTGGAACATTTTTTTTCGCTCTCTTTTTAAAATGGATAACACTTATCTGTCAATAATTTACCTTTCACAAAATGATACGCTTTGGGATAAATGAGTTAGTCATGAAGTCTGGGTTATTTCTATGTGTTTTTTGTCAATACCTCACATTTACTTTCCATTTGCTTAATTATTTCTCTAATGTGTTGCTTCAGGCTATTGAAAACTATCTTCACAAAAACATACATGGATTATTATGTTCTGGATATCCTTGATAAAAGGGGAAAAATAGGCATTTGATACCCCCCCTCCCCAAATGAAGCATCATGGTCTGAAATATGTCTTCTGTATATGTAATTAAAATATTCCTTCCTTCCCTTATGAATACCATTGCTTGTTTGTTTTTTTTAAAAAAATGATTGATTATTATTACCTGTATTTATTACTTATATGATTTGGTTTATAGATAGACATTTTCTTTACAGTTACTCTACCAGATGAAGATGAACGTTCCAATAAAAGAGACTATTTGTAGCTCAAGGTTGAATGGTGGGGTCCTTGATGCTCTCTGAATTTGGTGGTATTCCTGCAGACATTTCATTACCAAGCTAGGTTAACACCATCAGTGCACAGGACATGATGCAGCAATGATGATAATGTCACCTAGTTTGGTAATGAAATGTCTGCAAGAANAGACACAACTTTTTTGTTACAGATTGCATTTTATGTCCTTGCTATTAAATGTGCATAATTATTAAAATGTGTCTGAAATTTCTCGTTACAGAAAGCTCTTCTTTACAGATTATGGAAATGTTGCTAAAATTGAGAGATGTGATATGGATGGCATGAACAGAACAAGGATAGTAATATCTAAAATAGAGCAGCCGACTGCTCTTACACTTGACCTTGTCAACAAATACGTTTACTGGATTGATGTCTACCTTGACTTTCTAGGAGTGGTTGACTACCAAGGACGTAACAGGCAAACTATAATTGAAGGCCAACTGGTAAGTATCTCTTAATGTTGCCTGTTAAAATCTGTTGTGGTTTCTGAAGGTATGCGAAAATCTAAATAATGCACATTTTTGAACCACACCAAGATTGTACAAATCCAAAATACTGTGCATTGTTTATTTTTTTTTCTCTTTCTCTCTCTCTTTCTATATACAATCTTGTTTTTTCAAATATGGAAAGATCTTTCAAGGAAACACTATTTTTTTAAAGAAAAAACCTATCATGTCAAATTAATAATGAGCCTTCTTTTTCTGTATTATATTATATTCAAAAGAGTAGATTATTGCTTAACTTCAAAAAGAACAGGGTCAATCAGCTCATGGACAAGTATGCTAATGAAAAGGGATTCACTCACCTTTCTCTCTATTAGAATTTAAATAAGAGGCTCAATATTTGAATAAGATAGAATAGATTGAGATAAGAGAAACAAAGATGACCAGGAGATTAGAAACTTACCTATTTGAAGAAAGATAAAGGCAACTGGTTTTAATTACAATTGGAAACATTTTATTGGTGATTGGTAGTAGTTTTCAAGTTCCTGAAGAATTGTCAAATGGAAGAAAACCACATCTAATACATAGTCGTCTGCAGGATACTAGTTTTAAATTAACAGGAATATGATTTTCAGTTTAATATTAGGACAATTAGTCACCACCTACTACAATGCTCTCTACATAGGGCAGCCCTCGAAGAGCATCCAGGAGCTGCAACTGGTTCACAATGCAGCGGGACATCCAATTTTGGGTGCATTTGAGTAGCACCACTACTGCATGAGCTGTACTGGCTCCCAACTGCTTTTTTGGTGCAATTCAATATGCTGGTTATCACCTTTAAATAGCACAGGGCCAGGTTATTTGCCTACTCTACTAGGTTAGATAGGATGGTGCATTCCATATTCCTTCCCTTAGGTGTTGCTATGAGGCAGGTCATTGGAAGTGAATCTCCTTGGTGGCTACCCCAAACCCATTGGAACAACCTCCCACCTGTCCCTTGGGAAGTCTATGAAGACCAGGCTGTTTCCCATGCTCTGGACTAGGGTGGGTTTCAGCTGTAAGGATTGTTGGTCTGTTGCTTATGCATTTCTTTTTAATTATGCTTTTTATGGATTGTTGTGAGATACTTAGAATTACTATATGAGATAGGCAGTCATCAATGTTCTGTAAATAAACACATAAAATACTGTAAATAAAACATTGATTACATTAAAAACATGTTGAGAATAAAAGCAACTGATGAAGGACTTTCGGTTCCGGATTGCAGCGCTCGCAGCTGTGTGAGGAGACTCCTCTCCTCCCCAGCTGAGTTTCCGCTGCCGGTAGACCCTTAATCAGGTTGAAAAGCCGCCTTGGAGGGGTGGCTACCACTGAGGAGGTCCTCGTTGTCCGTGGGAGAGCGGCAGCTTCTTCCACGGCCCGAGCTTGCTCCTTTGGGCCGACGGTGGAAAGTCCGGCCACTAAAATGGCCGTTCACCAGAAGTCAGAAGAACATCTAAGCACAGGAACCACCGTGGCTGAGCTGGGTGAGACTTTTTTTTTCTCCCTCTCTTGGTTTTCCTTTTTCTTTTGTGCCTGTAAAAAGCACCTTTGAAATGATTTCCCTGCTCTAAGAAGGCGGTGTTTGTGAGTGTGGGAAAAAGAAGCTTAAATGGACTGAATTAATTTAAAGTGATTTTTTTCTATTTTTTTTAATTCACTTTGGGGTCTTAGAATTTTTTTTTTTTAATATTGAATCTGCTATTGGACTTGAATTCTCCTTTTTTTCTGTGTTTCCTGATCTTGTTTATGAGATTCCTGGTCTCTGGGAGAAGATTTTACATTGTACTGATGACACCTTGTGGAAAAAGTTAAAATTGCAACTCTCTCTTTTTTCTGATGGTGAGAGTGACTTTGACCTTCAGATTACCATAAAAGGAAAAATACAAAGAAAATTAACAGCTGTACTGGTGGGGGTGGATACTGATTAAATGTTCCTTGAACACAGCCTCTACTAAATGATACAGACTGTTCCTAATTATTTTTGAAATGGAGCAATCCTATGTTCAACTTGACTATAAGCTCATACTGGAAAAACTTTATGAAGCTACTGATGAAATATGTTTGCAAATAAAAGAATTTACTATGGAAATAAAAAACAGAAATCCTGCTTTGAACTTACAAATTGACCCTCAGACTTTATTTGAGCATTCTATAGACCAAAAAACAACAGAAGCGGGACTAACCAAGGGTAAAGAAGATTCTATTTTACTTCACATGCATGCTGATGAGATCACCAAGGAACCAAAAAGGACTGTAATTAAACCACCTACAACTCTAAAACCAACAGAAATGGACAGACAAGCTCAACGAACTGAGTATTATGGTAATTTGGATAAGCAACTATTATCTACAAAGTTGGACATAACTGAGCCTGCTATTCAACAGTTTCAAACGTGGAGATTTGACTCTTTAAAACAACAAGGGATTACTTACAAAGGAACTAGGTCTCTAAAACAGAAAAGGGGATGTTTCTGTTTGATACAAAGGACACCACAAGGCATAAAAAGTGACTTGTTCATTGATATAGAGGCATTGTTATGGAAAGCTGTTTGGCATAAAAGGAAAGCTAGAATAAGATTTAAGAGTGTGACTTAAGGCTTCATGTAACGGGTTTAAAAGGCTTATTAGATATGCACTGATTTATGGCTTAAGACAGTTAAATAAGACGTTAGATTGAATAAAAATTAATTAAAGGTTTGAATTTAATAAGAGGTTTGTTTATGTATTAATATATTTTGGATATAGTAATTTTGGGAGGAGGTTAAAGGAATTTGATATTGATAGATTATAAAATATAATAGAAATAGTAAGGTATTTTTCTTTTTTCTTTTTTCTTGGTTTTGACTTTGTTTCTGATTTTTTGTTCTTTTTTTCTTTTCTGTTTTGAACTAATATTTTTTTATTAGAAATGATAGCTACTTTGTAATGCAAGAAGAATAAGATAAAAGAAGAAATGATACTAATTAATGTTTATTGAATATGTTAAGGAAAAAGGCAATGGGGAGACACCTGAAGTGTTAATTATGCATTTAGATTAGAAATATGAAATATAGCATTTGAAATAGTTAAGGTCAACACAGGATTTGGATTTGTGGATTTATTTTGATGAAAGGTTATTGAGGATTGTTATGACTGTCTTAGTTGTATTGAAATATATTAATTTGAATATAATATGCTACTAGAGGGAAAAGAGAGGGGGTTTTTAACGATTTAATCTGAACTTTATGAATATGACTTTGTTTGTGGACAATTGATTGCCCTACCATCACATTGATTCTTAAGCACTTGTTTGTAAAATGAAAAAAAAACAATAAAATTTGTTTTTTTTAAAAAAGCAACTGATGAAGGAGAAGATGAACACTGGAATACTACAAATGTTCAGGCAGAACATACACAGTCAACTATCAAGGGTGACCTAAATGGGATATTAAACAATTGTATGATTTTATGTTCGAAATACAGTACCTCTATCCACAAATTAATTTAAACATACAGCTGGATCCTGAACTGCTTTCATTTCTCATTTGCATTCCTTTTTGGGGTAAGCAAGATTATCAGTGCACAGGAAAGGAGTAAGAAATAGTAAATAATAATCCTTGCCCCTATCAGATCTATCCACCAGTATTTCATCTTGATTTTCAACATCTCATTTGCTCCTATCTGAGATTCTGATCAACTTTATCCAACCCCAACTTTTTTCTTTCATCCATCTTTCCACCTGTTGATGCTTTCTTTATCTATTTGTTTTGTAATTTGTCATTCATTTTCTCTACTTGATTAAACCACATAATCATAACCTTTATTTTGATCATTTGCTGTTATATCTGATCCATATTCATCCATTACCCATTAATTCTTGATCTTTTTATTGTTTTACCACCTACTCTTCTTAAGTAATTAATTCCAACTGCATTTAACTTCCTTTTATATTTCTCCGTTCTCACTTCATATGAGCAGAATAGGAAAAAGTATCTCACATTCACTCAGATCATTTGGATTTTTAGCCAACAATATAGACAAAAGTACTTGGACATTCACATTATTGCTCTTAAGCATCATACCTCACACAGAACTATACACATATCCATATCCCCTAACCCACATAACTCTTACATTAACACAAACATGTCTTACCCATTTGTTCATAAATACATGAAACAATGAAAGGGACAGTATACATCCTTGTTTACTTCCTGCTCAATGCTGAAATATTCACTAAGCATTTCATTTATTATTATGCATCCTTTTATTTCCCTTTATACCACTAGTTGCCAGCCATTCAGTAACTAAGCTTCAATTTCATAGTCATACAAAATATTCCATAATTAAAACTATTCACTTCATCATACTCTTTTTATAAATCAGTGGACATAGAACAGATTTCTATTCTTACATTCATAAAGTTCTCATTGATCTGCTGAAGAATAAAGATCCAATCCATACACCCCTAATTGGGGCATAAAATTGTGCAATACTTCCCAAATTTAGCTTATTGTATCTCTATATCCTTTCAGTCAGAATATTGCTACTTTTCTACCCTTTTAAAAACATAATTGTCAGACTTTCATCCTTGTAGTCTGGATTGGAAACACTTGGTACAAAAAACGAGAATCCAAGAATTCTGGCTTGTGGTATTTATTATAAGAATGGCAAATGTTATTTTTCATTCCAAAGCTTCTTAAAATAAATGCATATTGTTCAAATGAAAAAAAAAGCAAAATCCATTTCTGCTTTCTGTTTTAATGAGTTTCTCATTAGCCAATAGTCACATCCTAGTTATGACTTCTGTTATTAATCTTGATATACAACCTACATCACTAGACAAGTAAAACAAACTAGTAAAATTGGATAATTATATATGTATATATTTATGTGTGTGCATTTTTTCCCTCAGGTCACTCATCTGTATGGTTTAGCAATATTTGAAGACTATTTGTATGGAACAAATTCAGACAACTTCAGTGTCATACAAATTAACAGATTTAACAGCAGAGATACGAAGTTTTTAATGAAACTTGAAAATGCTAAAGATATCCTTGTTTACCACAAGAGAACACAGCCAACAGGTAGGCAGCCAGAAATCTTAATTGTAATCATTTAATGCTCTGTTTGTTATTTACGATTAGGATGTTAACTTTGGGTTTAATGAAGTTCAACATATTTGCTCTTCAGTGAAGATATGAATTTTATAGGGTTTAATGAAAAGATTAAATCACAATGGTTCATCCAATTTTGTATTAATAATATTATGTATGTCTTGGTGACTGAGTGAGTGAATTAGATTCTTTCATTTCTTCAACAAGCTTGTAATTTCATATGTTCATATGCATTATAATTGAAATAAAGATTTGAGTTTTAAATTAGACATTTATTATTACAGTTGGTCATATAATCAGTCAGATATTTAGATTTGGCATTTTTATCCACTAATTGAGTCCTTCCCAAATACCTGAGATAGGCATATGTTGTTGTTTGATAGTGGTAAAGGTATCATCACAGGATGTAAGCTCTTCCAAATAAAGCTTTTTGAAATTGATTGATAATTATTTTGTTGGTATTGATGGTGTTCATATGGTGTTCCATCTTTTTTAGGATTGCCCCCAAGGCACCTATTACTACTATTACTACATTTGCTTTCTTTTGCCACAGCCATTCTATTTCTACTTTCAGATCTTTCTATTTTGTGATTTTTCTCCAGTTTTTTCTTTACTATTCTGCTATCTCCAGGTACTGCTGCATCCAATATTCAGACTTTTTTATCTCTCTTATCGACAGTTATTAAGTCTGGAGTGTTATGTGGCAGATACTTTTCTGTTTGAATTCTTAAGTTCCAGGTCACTTAGCTTCTTCGTGCTCTATTATTTTGTCTATTTTGTGGTCCCCCAGTTCTTGCTGGGAGGCAAGTGATATTTTTTGCATATATTCAATGTACCATTGTTGTTGTTTTGTCTGTAGTCAGTCTATGTGATCTTCTTGCAGCAGCTAACTAGGTGGTCCACTCTTTCTACAGCTTCTTTACAGAGGTGTTTTTTGCTGCCTGTTGCTGTCTTGTCAGTTCTGGCTTTGCATTATATTTCTTCATGCAATCTATATAGCAATTTCTTAAGGGAAGATACTTTGAAGTTTTTCAGTATTTTGTGAGAAAGTAAATAATGGGGCCTTCACCTTTTTTTTTAAGGAATACTAGCATTACAAAAAGTTAAAGAAAAGTATCATTGATTTCAACTGGCAGTTATGAGTGATTTTGCATGACAGTTTTTGTACCATAAAGAGGTGTACACAGCACAGAACTCATCTACAATTTTTCTTTAATAATTCAGATTTCCATTAGACTATTATTGTATAATTTGATACTACTTAAATTTTGCCCAGCTAAAGTAGCATGGGGCAAATCTGTTAATAATAGTCACATTAATATATACAATGAGATGACTGAGTCAAAGTCACTTTATACTAGAATATCCACAATAGTTGAAAATAAACTTTACAGAATGAAATTAATAGCAACAATGAGACACTTAAACGGCTTGTAAGTATGTTTTCCATGGTTACAAGTTTGCAAATGTAGCATGCTGCTAAGGATAAATATGTGACTTTTCAAAAATTACCTCCTTAATGGCCACTAGATCTTTTCACTACTGCCTTGTTCACCTTCAAATGGAGAAAATGCCAGAGTAGAGATAAGTTATGCTGATCATAAAGAAGTAGAGAATAAATGTACTGTTATTTTTGTGACACATTTACTATAACTTATTAACCTCGAAAGGGCTGTATGCTGTGTAACTTTCAATAAACGAACACAAAGAAATGGACAAAAAAGAAGAATCGCTGTGAATAATTAGATGTGAATAATTGCACAAGTAAGAATCATGAATGACTACTAATATGCCATTTTTATGAAGAGGCTGGTTTCGTTACAAACCATTACATTATCCAATTAGAGAAAAAGCAAGTGAGCAATGAGAAATATGTATATACACATGCACAGATGAGATTAAGGTTAAGGTAATAATAATAATAATAATAATAATAATAATAATAATAATAATAATAATAATAATAATAATAATAATAATAATAATAATAATAATAATAATAATAGAAGACGATGATGATGATGATGATGATGATGATGATGATGATGATGATGATGATGATGATGGAAGGGACTTTGGAGGTCATGTAGTCCAACCCCCTGCTCAAGCAGAACAAATGGCTGTCCAGTCTCTTCTTAAAAACTTCCAGTGTTGGAGCATTCACCGCTTCTGGAGGCAGGTTGTTCCACTGATTAATTGTTCTAACTGTCAGGAAGTTTCTCCTTAGTTCTAGGTTGCTTCTCTCTTTGGTTAGTTTCCAAGGTAAGGTAAGGTGAGATAAAATAAGAAAAGATGAGATGAGGCGAGGTGAGGTGAGATGAGACGAGACAAGACAAGATAAGATTTACAGTCTCTTTTCTGCGTACACAATGGCACACATTAAAATGAAATTCTGATGCTTGCTCTCAAAAAAAGAGAAATAATGTTTATATATACATGCATGGACACCCAGTTTGGAGCAGTCTTCAAAACCACTATATAGGCCTCCCAAAGGAAGCATAGGAAAAATTAAATGGCTAGAACAGCTATTCTGAAGGAAGATGTGTTCTACTTTTCTGAGCGCATTTCAACAGCAGGTCTCTTGGCACTGCTTCAATAAATGTTCATCTCATCAATAAAGATAAGTTCCTCTGCAGAAACAAGCTTCCATACATGTGTCTTATTTGAGCTACCTAGATACAACTTTTTCTTATTACAGCTGGATAAGACTATTGTTTATTGAAAACAATAGATATAATGCTAGAATTACTACAATCAATAGTTTATGCAGTATACATTATAGAACAGATTATGCTATAACCTGTTTTGTCTTTATTTGGTCAGACCTCTATTTGATCTTTCAGAATTCCCAGGGAAAATATACTTTTACTTATTGTTCTGCATTTTATATACCTCAGCCCTAATCATAAAAAGATAAACATTTTCTTTCTTTAGCTTTACTTTACTATCTTTACTTTTCGATTATAACAATGAAAATTGTGTGTGTGTGTGTGTGTATGTTTGTGTGTGTTCATTTTTGTATTTTTTTCCTGTTTGGACACTTTCATATGATTTTTATACAGTAACACAGTTTTTTGTGTTTTTTTTTTCCTTGTTGAAACTCTCTCCAAACATTTCATAGAAAAAAATATAAGGAAGTTAAATTTAATAGTACTAGTATATATTTAAATGTGTTATTAAGAATACCTGGTAATAGTTTGGAATAATGAATCTACACTGGCTTCCAGTACAACATTCTCGTCAAAATATTAATACATTCCTCTTAATGTGTGCTGTTTGTCTCCTCTCCTCTTTTCGTAGCAACACTTAAATTAAATAGCAACACTTAAAATTACTGTATGTAAAATGCAAATTATATGTGTCTCTTAGAGGAAGCTGTTTTCTCTGGTTTCTCATAAAAGAGACTTCTTTCTACAGTCTCCCATTCCTGGCCTTAAACATTTATTTCAAAGGGGCCTGGATGCATGTTTTAAGAACATAGGGCACCTACTAAGCATAGTAGAGGCGGGGGAGGGGGGAAATTGTGGCATACTTAAAAGTTCATTTAGAATAGAATAGAATAGAATAGAATAGAATAGAATAGAATAGAATAGAATAGAATTCAAAGGGACCTTGGAGGTCTTCTAGTCCAACCCCCTGCTCAGGCAGGAAATCCTATATCATTTCAGACAAAATTACATTTGACATTTAGAGAGATAGCTATAAAATATTTGACCAGCGTTGTTTAATTTGTATTGTGTTTTGATTAAGGAGCAAAGATCTAAATAAAAATATGAGAAAAAAATACACCGATTTTGCCTGTTTCAAAATGAATCATTTGGAAGTACAGGACATTTGCAAATACATGCTCACCTGGACATGGTTTGTTGGCCCTTCTGGGGATCCCTAAGTCTTACCTCACAATCCTCATGTGCTGTTGCACATCTCCAAAAGGAGAACCTGTTTATGTGTACTATGGCTTCCTTCCTTTCAGAATATGAGTCACTGTCGCAGTAAGAATGCAAGTCTTTTATTATGTATACACAATTATAAAATTAAAGAGATGCCAAGAAGACAAAAATAAAATAACTATGTCTTCTGAGGGTATTAGCACTGCCAGGTATGTATGCATAGTTACCTGGAACAAAGACGGAACAAAAGGCACCAACATTCAAATAATTTTGCCTAGAACAAAGCCGAACCTCTAACACATTTTTAGCTTTCACGAATCCCAAGACTATTGTATTTTACCTAGACCTCCAACTAAAGGCTCTGCTTACATGTTTTGAGCCAGTTTGGCATTTACGCATCCACTTTCCCCATGAAAAGTAAAGACAAAAGGCAAGGAAAACGCCTCCTCCTCCTTTAAAAGTGTGCTTGAGGGGTAAACCTTCCCACTCTTGACTGGCTGCTCAGAAATTCATTTTCCAGGCTCGTTTTGTCTCTGCCTATTATCTAGATTGATAGGTTACATTTGATGTCAGATGAAATGTTTTCTTTGATTCTTTCATGTCTGAAACCCATGGAATAGGTTATGCATTCATCCCCATTCATTATATTTCTTTAGAAATTATGCTTTAGAAATTAAGATTTGAGAAACTTCCTCTCTTTATTTTTGGGATTTATTTATTTATTTATTTAAAATTTGTAAATTTATATGGTCACCCATGTGACTCTGGGCAACCTGCAGCAATCCTCTAAAGCAATACATATAAAACAATTATTAACTGAAACCATTATGTGATCATTATTAAAAAAAATTAAAAACTATAAAAGCAGAAGTAATAAAAAGAGACTAATAGATGGCTGGATGATAATAATAACAGAGCCGTCTCACAAGTTCACCTGTCCCTTGGGATCCCCATGCCTGCTGGCATAACCAGATCATGAGGGACCTTCAAAAGCTAAGGAGCAATGAAGCTAATTTCATCTGTGAGGGAAGAAGATTCCACAATGTGAGCAATGCGGGAAATGTCCTGCTACCTAAAATTCACCAAATGTAGCTCCCTTGATGAAGGAACTTATAACATACCTTTCTGTTGGATCTGGTAGGATAGGCAAATGAAATCTGAAAGATTTGATTGATTGATTGCCTTATTTTTTACAAATAGCTCAAGCTGGTGAATATATCCACATACCTTCCTCCATATGTTTTCCCCAAAACAACTGCCCTGTGAGTTGGGTTGGGCTGAAAGAGAGGGACTGGCTAAAGTCCCAAGCCATGTAGGGCTTTAAAGGTCAACACCAGGACCTTGAATTGGACCCAGAAACACACTCGTAACCATTGCAGACATACATAATTATTCATGCTGCTACATTTTTGCAACAGTTGAAGTTTCTCAATATACTTCTAAGGTGGTCCTATCTAAAGCACATTGTAATAGTCTAATCAGGAGGTGACCAGGGCATGGATGACTGTTAGTATGGCTCCTTGATCCACAAACGGGCACAACTGCCACAGAATACTAAGTTATGCAAAGACCCTATAGCCACAGCTGCTGCCTGCTCCTCCAGCAGGAGTTATGAGTCCAGGGAGACAACCCCCCCCCCCAGATTGCACATATGGTCTGTTTGGGATAGTATAATCCTACCCACCACCAGAGATGACGTAATCTTAGAACCAAAACCCCAAACCATTCAGTGTTGCAAGGTTTTAGTTGAAGTTTGCTGTTCCCAATCAAGATGCTTATAGCCTTCAGCCATCTGCATAGGATGTTCATAGCATTTCTTAATTCACCAAGAGCAAAGATGTACAGTTGGTTGGAACCAGTTGTTTGTTATTTTATTTGATTTGGAAATTACACTTCAGTTAATACATTATACAGTTGTATTTGATTTTTTTAGCAGTTACATCACACTGATCAATCATAATAATTTTGTGAACATTTAGAACTCCAGGTTTCTAATAGGATAGGATAGGATAGGATAGGATAGGATAGGATAGGATAGGATAGAGCTGGAAGGGACCTTGGAGGCCTTCTAGTTCAGCCCCCTGCTCAAGCACAATTTTCCCTATTTTTGTGAGGTGCAGCCCATCCCTTGCCAGGAGTCCTTCGTGGAGGAAATGCAGTCCATGATCCAGGAAACCAAAGTTTTCTTGGTGACAGCAACCCTTTAGCCAATGATTTATTTCTAGAATTCTTTTTTCCCTCAATGGGTGTTGGTCTTTCATTGGGAGTACGGATGAGAACACTACTTGTGCTCCTAGCTTCTTCACTTTATTGCCTAGCTGTTTGTAAACTCTCACTATTGTACTCAGGTTCTTTGTTGTGTCGTTCGTCCCAATGTGGAGGAGGAGGAAAGGGCAGTAATCAGTAGGCCTAATTATTTTGGTTAGGTTCTCAGCCACATCTTTGATTTTTGCTCTAGAGAGACACCATACCTCCCTGGATTGTATGTCCAGTCTGCAGATGGATGATTCCGTTCCTTTGAGGATAGAATCTCCTATTACTAACACTTGCCTTCCTTTTTGGGGGGCTACAGTCTGGAGTGCTTTTCTATTTATCTCTGGTATGTTTGTTGATGTGACTTTTTTTAGGGATATTTGAGGTGATTTTTTATGGATATTTGAAATTGTTTCTTTGCTAGGCGTCTGCATGTTTTCTTTGAGGTGGAGGTTGTGGGTCTGCATGTTTCTATCTAAGGGGAGAAATTGATTGCTCAGTTTTAGTGGGGCTGTTTCTGGTTGGGTTGGATTGGGCAGAAGGGTTGGTTAGTTGTATGCTGCTTCTTTGAGTATTGTGTTTCCTTCTATGTGTGACATATCTCCATTTGACTTCCTCCAAGGGTTTATCAATAGGGTCAAATCCTCTGGGAGTTATTTGTTCATTAATTGGTTCAGTTTGGGTAGAGCTTTCTTTCGTAGATTGGGGTTTGGCTAGAGTTGCCTCTAAGTTCCTTACTTTTTCCTCCACTAGTTTACATAGTTTACATCTAATGCATGTATAGTTTGCATGTTCTTTGGGCATAAGCACATACATGGAACATGTATTGCATACCACAAAAGTATCAGTCACCTGTTCCACGAGTTTGTTGTTTGAAAATCCCAATTTTTGGCTGGTGAATATGCTTTGCTATTACCCTTGTTTCTAGCTCCTCTGTTCTAGGTAATTATGCTTATTTTTTTCTATCCTTTTTTCTTCCTGTTTGTGCTTGGTTTTTTTGTCTTGTTAATTAGGTATAGAAAATCTATATAGATATAGATTTTCAAACAGATTAAGCAGGTGTTTCAACTTCTATTTCTAAGCATTTGATATGTCTTTCTTTTGAAGAACATTTCAATTGCCTTTGTCCTTTTTAGCCTGCAACCCTAAATTATCAATATCATTTTGAATTTTTTTTCTGTCTTCTAGAGTATTAACTATCCCCCCTCTCTAATTTTGTATCATCTGAGATCAACATTCTCTCTGTTTCTTGCATCCAACTAATTAAAAAAAACAAACCTTGATGAGTACCAAGTCCAGTGCCAAATTCCATTATATCTCCCTTGGTATCTTCACTATAGCTTGATTATTGAGCATTGTTTTCAAGCCAGTTCTCAGTCTACCTTAGTACTTGACATCTGGCACATACTTAATTAACATGCAAATTTTATATGGTAAGGTTGAGCACATCCTTCGAAGAGGTGCTTTGCTACTCAGAGAAACTTTGCTACTTTTTCCAGATTCATGCAGTTGCTCTGTAAGCAGCAGGCATAATGACTAATTTCACTGATGAAGACAACTGGGACCACCTTGCAAAGCATTCATGTAACTTTGGAAAAACCGCAGGTGCTTCAATGACTTTAACAGCACAGCCACTCATTCAAAGCATTTGCATAGTATTGAGCCATGGTACTTCTAGACATCACCCAGCAAGCAGAGGGAAACCAATTATACAAGTGTAGTAGAAGCCAAGAATTGCAATTTCACTATCAGGGATTCCAATGAGTGTTGCTTTTCTTTCTCCAAAACAAGTATTGTGTATGATACTACTTTTTTTTCCAGCAGTTCTATGCAAAGGATGGACTCACACACCCCTTTTTAACAGTTTACATTTATCCGTTGTGCATGTAATAGCTATTCTTATATCAGATTGTTTCTTTTTGTCAATTTTGAAAGCAACACTCATAGGTTTTTGGTCAAGTATTTTACCAATATAATTCAAGATATTATGTCCCTAATATTCCCTCAATCTATTAGGCATTTTTTTTTAAAAAAAATGATACATGTTCTTTATAAATCCATTCTAGCTTCTAATAATATTGTGTCAATGCTGCTAACATTGAATGTTCTTGCTTTGACAACATATGAAGATGCAGCCTTTTTCTTTCTTATGCTTTACTTTTAGAATTAGGTGATGCTGGGGAAGGAGGAGGATTGTGATGGGAGTTATTTATACATAACAACATTGTACTAGTGTGTGAAATCAGAGCTTGAAGGGTTGGAGAACAGGAGAGAAAGCCTGCATTTCAAACTAATTGGAGAATGTGATTTATGACTGTTAATTAGAGTAGGGAATTGTGTTTGATACTATGTGCTAAGGGGAGAGGAATCCAGATTTTGGCTTTGACTATGTACTTGCAGATGCCATACAACTTGAATAAAGATTCTTTAAGGTAAACAATGCCTCAAAGTTCTTTGAAGAGTTTCATCTATCGGAACCATGACATATTGCTTAGGACTGATTGTTTTATCATCTCCTCTAGAATCTTCTATATAGATTGACTGGTCTATTCTTCCTTAGCATCCTTCTCTTCTATTTTTAAGAGACTTTTGTCAACCCTAATTTTCTGATATTCCAAGATTTTTCAAGAATAATAGCTAGCCTTTCAGCCAGACTATCAGCAATCACTTATATTATTCTAGGCTCCAGTTAATCTGATCTCAATATCTGAATTCATAAGTCAATACATACTGCATCATTTATCTAGTTTCTATTTATTTTATTTTATTTGAGTATTTATGCCATGACCTTATCGTATTATTTCTGTGGCATTCTGAAGAATTTGAAATCTTGTACTCCTTTATATCATTTGGGGTGGTCTCTTAGTGGTATTGCAGAACTGTGGAATTATGTTTTATTGGTGTTGCTTGTTATTATGAATGAGTATAGTCACAACATTTTTTTAATTGGTGTGTATGTGATGTTATTATATTTAGTTAAAATAAGATTATTTCACAAAATGTCTTGTACTGGATATTATGATTATTTCTTGGAAGAGAAACAATTCCATCCGTAATTTTATGAGTTCTAAATAATCAGTCTATCACATTAAAATAAAGTAAGTTGCTTGTTAAACAAGCAAGTTTAACAATAAAGTAAACAATAAAGTTAAACAAGCAAGTTTAGCAATATTCCAAGTTTAGCAATATTCTGAAATAGAAATATTCCATTACAACAGGATTGTGCAGGTTTCAGTGTTTTAAGAGTTCCTTGTTTTTAATAGAATTATGAAATCTATCAAACAGATAAAAATATTGATTCAAGCAGTCAATCATACACTGAGAATTAAGGTACCTGTATAAAGTACTTCTGGGCACAAATTCAGAAGTTTTGATCAGTGCTAGAAGCGAAATCTCAGGCCCTTTCACATAAAAATTCAATCCTTGTTTTTAGCTGGTGTTGCTATGTGGCAATTGGGAATCGGAAACCTTTGCCAATCTCTATCACAAATCGCTTGGCAATCAACCCACAGATCCTGATTAACCTTTTGTATACCCCTGCTTTACAACAACAATAAAAAGGAAATGTTTGCCTAATCCTCAGAGTATTAATGTTTGCTCTAAAATCTTGTTAATCTCTACTGTTTTCTCTTTCTTTTAAAACACTACATGAATAAAACGGTGTAGTTTCAAATTATCAAATTATTTTTAGTTGCAACAGGGAAATAAAACTAGTGTTTCTTTTTGTCCATTTCTTCTGGGTGTTATTATATTTGTTGTTGTTATTGCTGATGTTGTTGATGATGATGATATCTCTGCTTCTCTCCTTTCTGATCTGTAGCAATAGTTTGTGCAGACAGCCAGGTTTTTTGAATGTTTGTTCCATTGAAATCCATAATTTACTTATTTATTTTGCATGCCACCCATCTCCCTACCAAGACTCTGGGTGTCCTACAATATCATAAATAAAATGATTACAGGATTAAACATCAAAACATTGAGTATTAAAAGTTAAAACATTAAAATGAATATTAAAGTGGCTAAAAAGAAGCAATGCGTAGATGAGGTGGAGGTGGGTCCTTCTACTAATCTACCAGCCACCTCCAGAGTGGGATGCCCCCATTGGGATATCAAACCAGTTGGCAAAGCCAAATGTTCAGGCTTTTTCAGGCATGATATTCCAAAGGGCATGAGAAAAGGCTCTTCTCCTGGATCCTGCAAGCAGTTTCTCAGGTAACCTAGACCCACGGCAAAGAGGGCTTTAAGTTTCCCTGTTCAAAAATCCATGTTCTGCACCATTTGATTTAGTTTGTCAGATTGTATTTCGGCTGCTGGATTTAACTCATATTTGGATTTCTGAAATATATATACACCATTTTTTTCTCTCTAGCGTTTCGGAACTTGGTGGTTGGCACTTGTTGCTATAATTCTCTTTAGATTTTTGTGTGTAGTCCTAGTTTTGTGGCATTGAACATTTCCATAGGCATCAGACTTTGTTTTGAAAATCTATTTACGCCCTGTGATTTTCTTGCCCTTTGGTAGTTCATTTAGAATCCATGTTTTGTGGTGTTGGTGGGGATTTGCAAGGATTTCATTTCTTGTCATGCAGCTTTCCTTTATGCTTGTGCCTTAACTGCTGACAGTCCCTATACTTCTTTCCATGGTTTAGAATAAGGCATATTCCTTGTTGTAGATGGGCAGCAGATTATCTCAGGCAAGATTCTGTTATTAGATCTTTGAGATTTAATTCCAGGTCTGGGTCAGCAATCACTTCTGAATCAGATGCTATTCTTTTCTCTTCAGGTACTCTTTCAGCAATCCCATCTGACCCTCTTCCTCCTCCTCCTCCTCCTCCTTAGATGCTACTGGTAAAACTAAGCTTACATTTGTATTTAAATATTGCAGCTCTCTAGGAATATCCTTTTTTCTTCATTAAAATGAACAAGACTACATTTTTTTGTTTACTTTTTCATTTTTTTAAATCCAAAACCTTGTACCTGTGTGTTTCTATTTGACAGTCCAGGGTTATTTCTAACTGGTTCTTCTTTAGGGATATATGCATTAGCTTTTCATCCAAATAATTTTAGATGTGACATCTTTGAGTTGTTCCCATTCTATAACTCTCATGGATTTTATTTCTACCTTGCATTTGGTAGACGATTTGCAGAGTTGTGTCTGTGTTAAATTTTTCTTCTCCCATCCCCCAATAGTCTGCATCAGCTGACTTCATTATGCTTTGATGCTTTCTTTCTGCAACTATTTTTTTTTTGCTCAGGACTATAACTTAATGCGAGTGTTTTCATGTTTTATGCCTTGTTATGCAAATTTCTCTCTCACTCACACCTTAATATTTTTATTTTTCTGTCAGAGTTGTTTTTTTACACAAGTACATTCTTAGTTTGAATTTCTCAAATAAGTAGTACAGTTTTATTTGTTAAGAGATAGGTGCAAGTATACTTTGAGTGACAGTCTATTAATGTTACCAAGTAGCTTTTACAGCTCTTTTTTTATTGGCATGGGAAAACAAAGGTCAGAAAAAATAAACTCTAAGTGCAGTTTGAATTCAATCCTTAGAAAACTGTTTTTTGTTGGGTTTTTTCATCTTTATAGAAACAACTTACACTTCAATTCTATTTTTTTCTTGTAGGAAAAAATTTCCCACAAATTGTTAAATCCTCATTTATATTCTTATTCAGAGAACATATATATGAACAAACTATTTTCCAGGATTTTTTTAAATTATTATTATGCATGCATCTTGTTTGCTCTAGGTGGCATGAGTTCCAGCAAATTAACTGCATTGTTATTTCCTTTTAATATTAGATATTACATGATAGTCTTTTGCAATGGTGAAAGTCCATTTTTAGCAAACATTTATATGTGATGACACCAGCATGTGGATATCAATCTATTTAAATAATTTCACCTGCTTGGTGGGTCTGTCATTAACTGGCCAGTGTGGTGGATTATGACAGCATCTTTTGTTGGAAAAACAAATCTGTTGTTTAGGTGGTATTTAGATATCAGAGCTAAGAAGAGGGTGCATTGTTATAGTCAGAATATGAAAATATTTGAAAGGAAATGTTATTACGTATGATGGCAATAGTGGTTTTCTTTATGAATGATTGGATTGCAAGTTTAGTAGTAATTATTTTTGAAAAGTGGAAAGTTGTGCTCTTTTGGGGACAAGTTCCTAAGAATTTATTCTCATTACATTTGAGCAAGTGTCCACATACCATTACTAACTTCCTCACTTGAAAGTTGATTTGCTCATTAGAAGTGTCTGATCCTAATTAACAAATAAATGGGATTATAAATTGTTGGTGCATAAAATGTTGTTGCACAAAAGGTTAACAAATTCAGCCATTTTTCCACTTGATAAAAGCAAAATTGGTTCTCTGTCTTCTTTTCTACAATAAGATTTGTAATATATATTAATCATAACATATTAATTACATATCCTGAGCTGCTAGAATCCTGCTCCCTTTCTCCATTCTGAAATTAACCTACTTTCAAACTAATCAAATTCGGCTATTAAAATGTTTAAATATGGGCTTAGGATGAGACTTATTTCAGATATCAAACTGTGCAAACTTCATCTTCTGAAGTGAAAGATAGAGAAATTGTTCAGGGATCTGTACTACCAGATTCTATACTATCAGGATCTGTACTACCAAATTCAAAGTGTTGGTTTTTCATTAGAATTCATTCCTCCTTTTAAATTAGATGGAGTGCAAAGTCTAGTCATGTAACTTGATCTCTCTATGGTATGTAATAGAATTTCTTTCTCTCTTTTTAATAAGTTTTTTTAATGAGTGTCTTGACATGATTAAGAATGCAGCAGATATCTTCAGTTGTTCCTAATCTGTAATCTTCCAACTACCTTCCAATTTCTTCAGTAACCCCAATCCTGGAAGGTCACAAGAACTGATAAAAGCCCCAGAGAATTAGGGTTTTTTTTTCCTTTAGCAATAGGACAGCAATTCACTACTCAATAGCAATGGTAGGCTTTGCTTGAACAGCTGCTCCAAGTTATCCCAAACTTTTGGTTGGTATCAATAACTAAATTCTAAATTTACAATTCTTTTTAGGAATTTTTCTAACCCTTTTGTTATGTTATTTTTTTTTCTTCCTCCTTTCTCTCAGATCATAGTGTAGATGTAATTTTTGGTTTCATGTACTATTTTAACTATTATCATTATCATTACTATCATCCTTTTAATATGTGTTTAATTGTGTTATGACTCGTTAAACAATTAAAGCAATAGTATCCTCCTTTGCATTAATTCATCAACTAAAAAACTCTGAGATATGTACATACTAGGGCTACACACTATTTTGAAATGTTTTTAAACAAATTATTCAGATCTTGAACTTGCAGAGACAAGTATCTTTCTATTGTTCATTAAAACACATTTGCCTTTTTTTAAGGCTTCCACACTCCAGTATCCCAGAAAAATAGTACTGCTCCTTGAATAATTGCTAGAATGTGTTGATTCCATAAAGCAGGAACATTTTTTTCCAGATTTTTACAGAAGTTGCTGAGTTTGTATTTGTGCATGATCCCTGTCACTCTTTCCAGATAATTTTGAAGCATTATTGAAGTATGCATAGGCTCATGAAAAATCAAATGACTTTAAAACAGTAACAAGAGGAACTTATAATACATGAATATTGCTAGCCTTCCAAGACAGGAAGCATGACCAGATAGGCTAATACTATGTTTCCCTGAAAGTAAGACCTACCCCAAAATAAGCCCTACCTTATTTTGGGGGATGGGCCTAATATAAACCCTACCCCAAAAATAAGCCCTAGTTTGGGGGCAAGGCACACACCTAAAAATCAAGCTAGGGCAGGAGTGGGGGTATGGAGTTGCCCCATGTGCCCCGCACCCACTTACCTTGCAGCTAGGCCTCTCCTCACCGGCCTACTTCTTCTGTGGCATCCCCAGGCCTGCATTTCTCAGTCACAGGCCTTTCCAGAAGGCCACTACAGCCGAGAACTGAACTATGGATTCAATCCATAGCTCGGTTCTGCAAGACCTCTGCAGCTGAGAACCGAGCTATGGATTGGCAGGGCTGTTGGTGCTGGAGGTGAGTATAAAAGACCCACACATCCTGAAAATAAGACCTGGTGCTTCTTTTGGAGGCAAATAATACTAAGACCCGGTTTTATTTTCAGGGAAACATGGTAGTACTTTATTGTAAGGCTATCTTAACAGAATCTTGCAAATCTCCTAGGGGTCTCTTTTAAGTCTGAGAAGTTAGGGAGGGTTCTTTCTGAATCTCTTTCTCTGCCCATTATGCAGCTGGAGGCTATGCCCTCTTCTATCTGACCATTCCTTAAGCAGTATTTTCCCAGCCCCATTTCCCAAGGTCTTTCCCACATACCATTAAAACATATTGGTTATTCAGTTGTTAACCAGAAAGTAGGATCTCATTTAATACAAACAATCATGGGGGGAAAAATGAAAAAACGTAGTTAAGAATAGAAACTAAATGTCAGGGTTTATCCCCATAATATTTTTATGCATTCTCTTTTTCTTTGTTTAAAATCAAAACTATATCTGTGTCCTTCTACAAGATATACATTATAGACTTCGCATTGTTCTGTAGTATTTTTTAAATAATAACTATTTAAATACTTCTTATTGAGTATGAATAAGATATTGTAACATTCAGGTTTATCTTTTGCCTTATGAAGTTTGATCATCTTTTAAAAAAAAAAGAATTTCCCACTTGTTCTTTTTATCTATTCCAGTAAGAAGCCATGCATGTGAACTAGACCAGCATGGAAGGCCAGGTAGATGTTCACACATCTGTTTGCTCAGCAGCAGCTATAAAAGCAGGAGTTGTCGCTGCCGGATGGGTTTTGTCTTGGGAAGTGATGGCAGATCATGCAAAAGTATGTTGTCCAACACTTTACCAGAAATTATTTGTGTTCAAAGTAGAATTCTCTATATTCAATAAAAAATAATAATAATTAGCAGTTGCACTAGCTGAATATTAGCTGGGGAATGTGTTCAAAGTATGTTTTTACCATATTAAACCAATCATCTCTTGGGTATGGACTGGACCTTGTAGTTATTTCTTGTTATTCTTGTTTCCTACAGGATAGTATTATCCAATCCTTCCCCAACTTAGTACCCATTTTGGAGTGTTATAGAAATCATGTTGACCCACATCCAATCACAGTGTATTATTTGTATTAAAATATAATCTTCAAAATAAATTTCAGAAATTTCCTTTTCTCGACATTTTGATGTTAGTTGAGTCCTGTCATAAATTTAGCACTTTGCATCCTGATATTTGTGTGAACCCATACAAAAATTACCAAAACGCAAGTTATAGTAGCCAAAATCTTACTTACAATTTTAACTGAATCCAAAGATTTTTTTTAAAAAAGATTTGCATACTTGTTGCTCTGGGTGCTTGTATTTTCATTACTGAAGGTTACAAAGTTGGAATATGCTTAAGAAGCAAGTAATGGAATGTATAAGTAATATTAATACATATTCAGATAGAAAAGTATAATCTATTACTTTGTGTTGTTTTGCTTTAGTTTTTGAATTTAAAAATGAAAATTAAATTGTGTGTGCTGAATTTTACAGTATAATTACATGTTAATAGCAATCAATAGATCCATTTTTATACAAATCAATTTTGCATTGACAATAGTCTGTGTTCTTTTGGATTTTTGAAATATTAATTGGTATAAAAATCAGTGATTAATTAGATGCAGCCCAATCACAGAAATGTCTGTTTTAATTAAATTTAATAAATTTAATTGGTTTAATCATTCTGAGTTCAGATGTCTTCAGAGTATGTGAGACGTTTACTGTAGATGCCAAAGTAAAAAAACAAAACAAAAAAAGTTTTAGCATTAAATAAAGCAACATTGGTATTTAGTGTAAATATATTAGGAGAGATTTGTGATTTAAATTTTTAATCCTTTTTTATAATATAGGACTAAAGAATGAATTGTTCCTGTTTTATGGAAAAGGACGTCCAGGCATCATACAAGGAATGGATCTAAATACCAAAATAGCTGATGAACATATGATCCCTATAGAAAATTTGGTCAATCCTCGAGCTTTGGATTATCATGCTGAAACCAATTACATATACTTTGCAGACACTACCAGTTTCTTGATAGGACGTCAAAAAGTTGATGGCTCCGGCCGTGAAACAATCCTGAAGGATGGTAAGTAATGCATGGAGAGATTTCAGTAGAATATTGGAAAGTGAAATTTTCACTCCAGCATTTTCAAATTAAGCTTGTTTATTTATTTTAAAACTTTGAAAGTTTAAGATTTTGTGACTGCAGGATCATTGTTGCCCAAAATGTTTTGATTATATATTACTGGGTAGCTGGGATTTAAAATAGTCTGTATTTTTAACACATACTACCAATGGAGATAATTTCAGCATATTCTTAGCAGAAAGGATATCTTGGAACTAACCAAAGGAAAGTTAATCAATTATCTAATCATCCTCATCAATTTCAGAAGAAATTTCAACACTCTACGTGGTGCCATCAACATTCCTATTTCTTTCCCAGCTGTGAAATAAAAGCCAGGGGCCAGCAATTCTAAGAGCACGAATGTCAGTTATATCAACAATCAGCATCTGCTCAGGTTCAGTGGCATGAAGCACAGGGCAAAGAAGCTTTTGGAACATGACAAAGACAGGAAGAAGTGAGTTTAAGGAGGAGCTAGCACTTTCAAACAGTTAACTGCTCCACTCTAGTTTATGATAAAGAACTTAATTTAGCATTGTTATGTCAGGTTTCTGTCATATTCAAGCCAATTGACCCCATCTATAGTTGAATCTGGAGATTCATAGCTTAGCCTGAGAAGAGAAAGTGCAGTACCAATGTTTTTTTCTCAATATTTCTGTTTTATTGCACCTTTTATTGCATTTATCATAAAATAATTTCTCAATTTTCGGGGAACTATAACAAAACTATCGTAAAGCAAGGAAAATCAATATTTAACGAAAATTGGAATATTTCTGATTCAATACTGAGTAGCATCAGATTTGATATCTCTAATATCCCTGAGACTTTCTTACATTATTCCCCTCTACAGGGAGACTGGACCCATTTGAGTGGTCCACCCCCAGAGATAGATGTACTTAATTGGATTCCAGGAGGAACTGGGGGATATCTCATAGGATTTGATATTTTGGAAGATTTTCTATTGAAGCCTTAGTAATAGCCTGGAATCAAAAGACTGCTGAGACTATGGACAGGATCCCACCTATGCGACCTCTCTTGACTCTTCGTCCCTGTTGTTCCCCATAGTTCATGGAATACCTGAGGGTTCCGAAACAAGTTAAGAGTTGTCTAGAGCATCACTGGAGAAAGATGAAGGATGAGTCTGACTGGACATGTCTCAGAGCCGCTATTAAGGCATCTCCAGTGGCGAAAAAACCAATGCTTCTCTGTTCTTATTGCATTCTCAGAGTGTTGTTCATTGGCTCTGTTCTGAATCGCCCAATCTCTTCTAGGCCAGGGAGGCTTGGACATTCATTTCCAGAGCCAAGAAGAAGAATTTGTTGAACACCTGTTGGATAAAATTACTTGAATTTGTTCCCAGTTGGAACCTTTGCATGGTGCAGGTCTTTATGAGGTACCTAGGGAGTCATTTTGCCTAATAATTTGGGATCAATTTGACCCTGTCACCCCTAAGGAAGTAGAGAGGGTGCTCTGTGCGGTCAATAAAATAACTACCTTTAGAGCCTTGTCCCTCCTGACTGGTGTAGATCTCCAGGACGGTGACCAGCAGGTGAGTTCATGCAGTGATAAATCCCTCACTGTGAGAGGGGATATTCCTGAGACCTTTCAAGGAGACTTTGGTTTGTCCTCTACTTAAGAAATCATTGCTTGACCCCACCTACCTTGAAAATTTTCACCCAGTTTCCCATCTTCCCTTTTTAGGGAAAATGGTAAAAAAGGTAGTAGCTTGGCAGCTCCAGAGAGTTCTGCATGGAACAGATTTCCTGGATCCTTTTCAATCTGAATTCGGGTCTCCATCACACTTATGGATGATCTCTGGCAAGAGAAAGATGCACTTCGTGCAACCATTCTCATCCTTCTTGACCTCTCAGCGGCCTTCAGTACCATCGACCATGGCATGCTTTCAGGCCAGCTTCATGAGTTGGAGTTGGGCAGCACAGTTTTAAGCTGGTTTAGCTCCTTTCTCCAAGCTCACTCCCAATTGATGTTGATAGGGAATGAAAGATCCAGTCCCCAACTGCCCCTTAACAGTATCCCGCAAGGCTCTGTACTGTCTCCTATTTGATATCTACATGAAGCCGCTGGGTGAGCTCATCTGTCACCTTTAAAACCTATAGGAGTGTTTCCCTGGCTATGATGGAATACTGGAAAAGCAATTATGTACATTGATTGAGGAATATGAAGTTTCAGTATGTAATTAGGTTTTAGCACAATGTTGCATAGTCTATATTACCTTTTTCTTTGAAAGTTCAAAAGCAAAACAACAAGTTAATCAACCATGTTGGAAAGTGGGTTGGTTTTCATTATATATATATATATATATATATATATATATATATATATATATATATATATATATATATATATTGCAGTACCTAAAATGTCACCTTTCATGCCACTCCATAAAAATATAGAAACAAATGAAAATATAAGCTTTTTATTGGAAATGCTTGATGAACGGTTATATATTCTAAAAAGCTGTTGTTCTAATGATCTAGCTCAGGGGTGTCAAACTGCCGGCCTGTGGGCCGGACGCGTCATCCAGAAACCACACCCACCCCATTGCTGGCAATGGAGAAAAAGCTCCAATATGTTGTGCGACATCATGTGACGTCATGAGTTTGACATGTCTGATCTAGCTGATGATCTATACACACACACACAGATACTTATACCCATATATATAATAGTTATTTTTTAGGTAAGCTAAACTGATACAATCAATGTAATTCTTTGCACTAATACATCGAATAAACATAAGCTTTCATTCATTTATGATACATATGTTCTAGCACTGTTATTATTTTATTGCCAGGATATTTTTTATCATGATAAACTACTAAAAGATAATTAATGATTCTCCATTGCTTTTAAATAATCTATACCAGAAAGGTATCTGAACCATTCTTCATGCTGCCTTAAACTCCTGAAAGAAAAGACTAGATAGAAATCAAATAAATGTTGAAAAAATATATATCATAAGGTAGTTTACTACATTGCAATCCACACCATTCCAGAAAATTGTCAGCAGTGCAACTTGATTCCATTGTAAGGAATTCTTCTAGATTCAGCATTACTGTTGCTAAATCATTAGCCCCTTTCATATATTTCTTGCTTCCAAGGTTTGCTCCTTGATTTAGACTGCATACAATAAGTTCAAAATTATTTGTACCTTATAACTGATAACTTTAAATATTAGTATCATGAATATTATGATTATAGTCAGATTAATGATTATGGTCACTATTTGCTTAAGTTTTTATAAAGGAAGTATTAGTGTTATCTTTTTATTTAGGTATTAGCTTTATTTATTTATTTGTATGTTTGCATACATATTCACTTATTTTCCAAAGAACTCAGAATGATTTTATTCCGGAAAAGGAAAGCAAAACCACTAAATGAATTTACATAGCTAAATCCTGCAATGTCCTGCAATCTGCTATACTGGATTTCTGTTTGTTCTACAAAAAAAATAAAAAAATCTGCTTACCATTTTGTGTAGAAGAACCTAATATTTCATACATTCACATGCCCATACATGCACACAAAATTATATATATCATCTTTGTTTACACAGATCTTGATAATGTAGAAGGCATTGCAATAGACTGGATTGGGAATAATTTGTTTTGGACAAATGATGGTTACAGGAAAACAATTAATGTTGCCAGGCTAGAGAAAGCTTCTCAGAACCGCAAAACTCTTCTGGAAGGTGGCATGTCTCACCCTCGAGGAATTGTGGTGGATCCTGTTAACGGGTATGAAAACTTTCTATCTTAAATAACATTTTATCTGTTTGAAAATGCACTAGGAAGATTCACAAGTTATTTACAAAATGTTGGCCAAGATGATTAATATTTGTCATTTGTCTACACAGTCACCAGGTTTGTGTGTTTGTATGTATGTGTGTATGTAATGAAATGAAATAGAATTACATTTGTAGTTATAACTGGACAACCCCTGACCCATTGTGTCATCATTTCATAGATATTTCTATACCTAAACAGAAACAGAATGACCGCAGACATACAAAAAAGCAATGGCAGCAGGAACGACTTCCAACTTCATGTCTGATTCCCCAATGACTTTCTTTGTAGGAAGTCAGAAACCATTGAAGTGATGATCATGTGTCCACGCTAACCATGGCAACATGGCAGCACTGAAGCAACTTTGTCAAATATCAATCATACAGGAGTCATGGGCTTAGATTTTGGATGCATTTTCTTAGTTAAGTCATTTGAGGTTTATTGAAATTGTTGCCTTATGAAGGGCCATTTAAGTTAAATCTTGCTTCTAATTAATAGCAAAGCAAAAAGCTGCACAGAGTTGCCTTGAACTCTGAGGTGGGCAGCATATTAAATTTAATAAATAAAATAAAAAATAACTAAATTGTCTCAAAATAATTTGTAAGAAATCATTTTAACTTCAGTTTCCATGTATTTTTCAGGAGAAAGGTTTAGGAGAGGCCAGCTTATAGTACAGGTAGTCCTCAAGTTAGAACAGGAATTGGGAATGGAATTTCCATCACTAAGTAATCCGGACTTAAAGTGCAACATCATGCGACTTTATTGCTTAGGGATGCCGATCCTTGGACCCACACACACACCCATTGCTGTTGTTAACCAAATTCCAGAAGTTATTAGGTGAGGAACTATCCCAATCCAGGCCATTTTCAAATTGGGCTCTCCCACCATTGTACCTTGGTAATCTAAGGCACTGCCTCCTTTTCAACTCTTCCCAGCTGCTTATCTCTCCACCTCTCTTCCCTTTTGCTGCCTTGCGCACTGCCACCTTAGCTGAATTTGCCATCCAAGAATCTGTTTTATTCTACCAGCCTGCCCGCCTTCTAGCTTCTACATGCTATTTGAGAATAGTGTGGATGACCTCATCGCGGAGCAACCTTGAAACATTAACTTTCACTCCCCCCCCCCAAGTGCTTCCCTTCCCTCTCAGGGTTCATGGCAGACTGGTAACAAAATGATTGCAGAGCGCAGACATGAGGTGGTGGTTCTGATAATAGGGCTTAAGACAGCACTCTTCAGTGGCAGTGGCACTTAGGCTGAATAGAGATCTCAGGGCAATGGCAGCTGGCTAAGACTGCTGAAAGTGCTGGGTCTCTACTTCAGACCCAGCACCACTGCTGAGGGGAGAGATGGGGCAGACAGGTGAGAGGGGAGCTGAAGCACCCCTGTTGTCATCAGTGCAGCAGGCTGCCAAATGCTTGAATTTTGATCATGAGACTGTAGAGCACTTCAACAGCCCTAACTTTGGAGACAAGGCATAATTACCAGTTGTTTAGTACTGCTATAACTTCAAAGAGTCACTGAACGAGTGGCTATAATTCAAGGACTACTTGTAAACCCCTTTAAAAGGCTAAATCAAATCATAGTATACTTTTTAAAATCAACTCCACTATCACCCTTCTTTAATATGCTGCCCACCTCAGAGTTCAAGTCCCATTTCCTTAATAACTTTATTTTCTTGTACCACTCAATTAAAGCAATTAACTGAATATAATACTCATATTAATAACTCTGTCATATTACAAACAATTAAATGCAAAAAAAAAAAAAACAGCTGTGCTTTCTGACTATTCCTCTCCCTACCTTGATAGGACAAGAGGCTTTGGAGTAGCAAAATACCACAACAATCTGTAATAAATTTTCTCAAGGTAAAGTTAGGAAAAGAAAATCTTCCTTGGGGAAATCAAGTAAACCAATTAGTATAACTACATGCAAATAATTATTTTCCCTGTGCAAAATTGTGTGATTATAGTTTTAAAAACCAAGAAATGGTAGATTTCTTGAGCAGTTAGGGTATTTTGCTAATTAGAGTGTTGTTTGCTCTGCTTTGGTTGGAATAAAAGTCAGCTCGAGATATGGCAGAACATTGACTCAGAATAATAACATCAAGATTAAAATATGAAATGTCATAATAAATGCATTTTATAACACTAGCTTTCCCTCTGCTTTCAGAAGTTTCAGTGCCTAGTTTAACATTTGTGCAGTACAGCCAAAACCAAGATATTGAAAGTTTGACCAAATCAAGTTGGAATAAAATATATCACTTTGTTTAACATTAATTATTAGCCTATACATATATGCACACACAGACAGTTCCCCCCTCCCCAAAAAAATATTTGTTTGGAAAAGCTGAGTGAAACGTGGAAGCAATACTAAGCATTATGTCAGATGCAGGAAACTAGGAGCCAAAATTGAATTCAAAACCACAACAAGTTTTTTTTCATGCTACCTCTAAACAAGAATCTGATCTAGTAACAGTCAAGGCAAATTGGCTCCAGAAGAGAGTCAATGGACTTCAAGGGGAGGCTGGACTTAGGTTTCTTTCAGGGGGATTCCAAACTGATGCTGTGTTTGACACCCCACCCACCCACCCCGAGCTCTGCATGGTCATTTCCTAAACATTCAAGACTATTATATTTCTGGGTTTTGCTGCAGAAAAATCCAGGCAGGGCTTCTTACGGATGAGTAGTACATGACTATTGCTTTAGGACCCTCCTCCTATGCATGATCTGTGCAACACCCATCCATCTTTTGCTCCATCTTTTGAATTCAAGGGTTTCACATGCAACCAGCGAACTGTAACCCACTTCTTAGTGTCTCTCATTCTTTTACCTTTGCTTGGCAGCTATCTCCATCCCAAGCTGCTATCAATGGCTTGTATTTTTGTTTTTACTATCTCCCACCCTAAAACACCTTATGTGCAACATGCATGAATTCTGACAGTATCTCAACCAAACATGTTCTCTTCCAGGCATGAGCTCTCCGGTACTGTTGTTAGATATTAGACAATGATTAATATTTATATGTTATTTATGTGTAAGGGTGGAGGTCTATACATATGTTCTATATAGTATGCTTAAATGTGTGTTATGTATGTATACACTTTGAGAGCAAGCAACTAAATTCTATCTATCTATCTATCTATCTATCTATCTATCTATCTATCTATCTATCTATCTATCTATCTATCTACCTACCTACCTACCTACTTACCTACCTACCTACCTATCTACTTACCTACCTACCTACCTACAATTCAAAATTTACTTTCAAAGTTTGGGAAAGGACCAAATTCAGATGGAATTTGTTTGATTATTATTTTTTTAGGATCTTTAAGTCAGTGCTTACTCATGGTGACTGTCTGAAAAAGTCCCTGCAATTTTCTGGCAATATTGTCAAAAGTGGTTTGCCATGAGAAAGTGTGACTGATCCAAAGTCACCCAGCTGTACTTGTGTCCAAGGCAGTACTGGAACTCATGGTGTCCTGGTTTCTAGACCTTTGCCTTATTTATTTGTATCCTGCTTTTATTATTTTGACAAATAACTCAAGAAAATGAACATATCCAGCACAGCTTCCTTCTCCTATTTTCTCCATATTAACAACCCTGTGAGGTGAGTTGTGCTGAGAAAGAGTAACTGGCCAAAGATACCCAGCTGGCTTTCCTGGCTAAGGTGGGACTTGAACTCATAGTCTCCTCGTTTCTAGCCTGGTGCTTTAATCATTAGACCAAACTGGGTCTCTAATTTGCATTTTAGGAATCCTAATTCACTTGCTATTTCTGCTACCCACCACTGTTTTTCCTTTTTTTTATTAAATCCTTCATTTTTTTTATTTAAAATACTTACTGTATATTACTTCTATAAGCTCCATCTTAAAACCAAATTATGTTTGGCATTTGTCTCATGTCCAACTCTGAAATATAACCACTATGGTGTAAAAGTTACAGATAATGGTGATTAAAATAAAATTTAAAAAGAAAAACGATTCAAATACTTTAAATGTAAAACTAGTTCAGTTTTTAAGTTATTACTAAATCTAGGCATGTAGAAGCATATTGCTCCACTGTTTTGTACCATCATTATTGTATTTCTGTTAGATTTTACCAAAATAGGTCTAGGAAACTAGAAGTCCTTTTTATATGACTAGATGGCTATAAATATACTCATATTATAGAATCATCTGTATTATTTTACAGTAGGAAGTGTAACTGCTAAATTACCATTCCATACTGCAAATGAAAATTATTGGAATTTTGCTTATATTTTAATTAATTTCTTGTGCTAAATCATTACCACATAATTTGAGCCTGGTTTGGGATGTGACAGATGTAAACTGCAAAACGCTTAGGACAATGTTTTAAGTAATATCCTTTTAACAAGTCAAATAAATGTTTTCAAGGTCTATTGATTCATTGTACTTTTGGAGAGCGTAAAGACTATATTGATTAGGTTATTTACTTCAGTTCTAGACAGCTGACATATAAATTTCATTAAAGGCAATCTTAAATGAGCCTTGACTGTATCTGAAGTTGTAATTTGTAAAAGGCTCAGTGCAACATCTAATAAATAAAGGATTATCTGCCAGGCAATATTTCCAATAGGTAGAGCCATAGTACCTCTTAAAAATATTTTACTATTGCATTATTATTCATACTTACAAAATGATGTTACAAGAATTTATAAGTGTATGTCCAATCTAATTTAATTTTTGGAGACCTTGGTGGTTTCCGAGCTTAGTTGTTTGCTTGCAGACATTTCATTATCTGACTAAGTAACGTCATCTGTTAATGAGTGTATGTGGTTTGGCCCTTGTTTATATACAGTAGCTTGCCATGTTGGTGGGGATATGGCATTTAATTTTATTTTTTGATAGGTCTGAGTCATATTTCCAGTGTGTTAGAAATGACACCATGATTAGATTACCAAGAAAAATGTTAAAATTGATGTGTTTTTTTTTTTTTGTGTGTGTGAATATCAACTTAGTGAAAGGTGAAGTTTCACATTTACGAAGCTTTGTAGACTGGATTTGGTGTTTTTATCACCTATCCGGTGCTTCCCAAGGACTTGAGATAGGCAGATATGGTTGTTTGTTGGTGTAAAGGTACCATCACAGGATGTTCCAAGTAAAACTGCCTTTTGTATTTGACTGATGGTGATTTTGTCAATACTGATGCTGTTCAAGTGCTGCTCTAGATGTTGGGGATTTGGGATAATAATATTATGTGTGGGTACTCTACAGTTAAGTTCACAATCTAAGAGTGGTAGAAACTTAATTTTAGGTCCCAGTAAGGACCTAAAAATTATTAAAGTAAAGCTGAAGAATATGGGCAGTTCCAAGCAGGGTGGGCTTTTTGTAAAATTAGGGTGTTCAGGTCTGATAAATTCAATATTTCCAGATATTGAGGAAGTACTTTAGACATCGCTCTGATAATCTACTATTATATTATTACTATTATTACTAAGTAATAATTACTATTATTATTATTTTATTCTCAGAAGAGAGAAAACGGAAACCTTAAAAAATATGAAAGAATTTCAGGTTGTTTATGATTAAAATTCTACAACTAAAGTTAAATGGTTCAATTAATGTTTTTTTATTTGTCATTTCACAGCTGGATGTATTGGACAGATTGGGAAGAAGATGAAATAGATGATAGTATGGGAAGAATTGAGAAAGCATGGATGGATGGTAACAACCGTCAAATATTTGTGACATTAAAGATGTTGTGGCCAAATGGATTAACTCTGGATTATCAAAATAATATATTGTACTGGTGTGATGCCTATTATGATCATATTGAAAGAATATTTCTGAATGGAAGTGACCGCAAGGTAAACATAATAATACTTTTTACCCACAGATTCCCTGTTTAGTGAATTATCTTGCCAATTTGTTCATTTTCTCTTTAAGGCTGACTATTGATTATCTTGTGGAAGTACCCAGTCTAAGAACTACTGAGTTATTTTTTGGGGAAAGGAAAGGAAAGGAAAGGAAAGAAAAGGGGGAGGGAGGGAAGGAGGGAGGGAGGAAGGAAGGAACTATTTATTTCAGAAGGTAGAAGTGTTTTCTAATCCTTATTCTACTGTACATGAGACAAAAATTCATGTTAAATCTAATATGAGCCCTTACTAATTATCTTAATATATTTGGCCATAGTAGTACATGATATCATATATCAGCATTTTTAGGAATTTCATTAAAAATTTCTCACATGAATATATACTCATTCAGTAGAGTATAAGGAAGAGGGTCCTGAAAAAGACATTACTAAAGTGCTGATGAAAAAAAAAATAACAACAACCTAGGCCCTTAAGAAGAAGACAATGTGTGGAAGAGGTTTATATAAAGAACTTCCTAATCCACTTGGGTATAAGAAGGAGAAGACATGCGGCACAATCAACCTTGCAAGATTCTGCTATTATAACCATTCTCAGTAAAAGTAGTTTCAAATGCTGACTCCTGGTCTGGTTTATTCAGTAGGGTTGACATGTATGCACAAAGTTACATGTACTATAACAGAAGTACATGTAACTTTGTGGAGAGAGGTTTTTCTGCGGACCGCAGGGGCATGGTTTTGTGTGATGCCTCCATCCCGCAGATGGGGCTTTGCTTGTTTGTGCGTAACGGTTGCTGGCATGCCGTGGCCTGGTTCCGGTCCATGGACCAGGGGTTGGGGACTCCTGTACTATAAGACAATTTATATAAGCATTTTTCATTTTTTTATTATCCATATAGTTTGCAAAATAAAAAGGCAGATTAGAAAAAAATGGTATATGAGAGATCACTTGACTTTTTGTATTGCAAATATATATTGTGCTTTTTCTTGTTTTTATATGGTGGGTAAAGGTATATTTTATTTTATATTGGACCAAATCTCTATCTACACTCATCTTCCTTGCCAAATCATAATATTATACAGGTGTTACAGTTTTATTCAGCCTGGAATTTAACATATGACATTGATGGTGCTATTTTTACACAGTTGAAATATATTTTATGATGTTTATTTTGTATTTAGTCTATTTTTAATTTTATACATTGCATAAATATATTGTGTATAATTGCCAGTGTTACGTAATTTTATCTGTCCAATATGTGTGCATTGAATTTAGATACAGAGAGATCTGTTAGAATGATAGTTGCGATAACTTTTGAAAAAAAATGATTTTACTAGATTGTACCCCAAACCCAACTTCAACATCTGTTATCAGTGCCCCCCTTCTTCTAGAATTAATAATCCAAATAATTAAAACTGGTTTCTAGGGTTATCAATAATGGATAATTAGGTAATCATGTATTTCAAAGTCTACTCAAAGCATCACGTACTATTAATATTTTGTAGGATCTACAGTAGTGTTAGCCATAGAACTCTCTCTCTCTCTCTCTCTCTCTCTCTCTCTCTCTCTCTCTCTCTCTCTCTCTCTCTCTCTCTCCAGAAAAACACACACATACACACAAATACATATGCACACACACCTACAAACACACACACACACACACACTAAACTGTGGACAGGACTACCAGTGATTGAACATTGAAGACAATGGCAGTTTTGATCTAATGCACTTAAAGCCCCAGTTTGTGGAAGGCTAGTGTAAGGGAATTGTCTAAAAAAATAATTTATGAGTTTTCTACATATTGCAGTTTCTTTTTGTTTCATTTCATACAGAAAAAAGCATATCTTTTTCCATTCTTCAGTTAATCTCTGAATGCTATTTATACCCTTGTATGAAATTAGGAATAGCAATGTTTTGTGTCTTTATGGTCAGTTAGTCCATTGAATTTGTACAAATGGTTTTCCAGTACATTTTTCTAAGGTATAACAATGTTGGCCAATACTTGTTAATCTTAGTAATCTATGTCTTTATGGATACTATGTTGATGTGGATTTTTATTAGAAAAATATAAATAGAAAGAATAGAGAGATCATAATATTTAATATTTGAGAGGAATGTATCAGCCTTAGAGATAGATCCATTACATTCTTTTCTAGCAGGATGAAATGGAGGAATATTTTCCCTTCCTCCCAAACCTTTAAAAATCTGACAAATAAAATTAGGAAATAGGTTTATTATCTGAAGATATATTCAATTGGTACTTTGGAGATTGGAGTAAATTTTTTTGGTAAAGAAAACTTTAAATATATTTGCACACATATAAAAATCAAACATTCACATTTTTTTCTTAATTTCTGATTAAATGTTAAGCCATGTAGTGATATACTGAATGCTGAAACAATTTAATGTCAATCAATTGCAGGTGGTCTACAGTGGAAAAGAATTGAATCATCCGTTTGGACTATCACATCATAGAAATTATATTTTCTGGACAGATTATATGAATGGCTCTATTTTCCAACTGGATTTGATGTCTAGAAATGTGACACTTCTGAAAAGTGAGAGATCCCCTCTCTTTGGGTTGCAAATTTATGATCTCCAGAAGCAACAAGGTATTAAAAATAACATTCTCTGTATTCACCCCAAGCAGCACTTAAATAATTGTAGTTATAGAAAGAGTAAATGCTCACTATTGCTTCAGACTTTCTCATCAATCTGCTGTGAACACACTAATCCATTAGATGTGAAATTAATTCTAAGTACTAAGTCAGTGCAGATGTGTAGGGTATATTTAGTGAACGATAATTACCACTTGTCATCACTGAAATAAACATGGGTTAATTTTGAAAAAGATTTTGTGGATCCTTTGATGCAAAAGCATTTTGATACAAAGCATTTCTTAAAGTCATAAAATAGGTATATCTTACACATCTTTTGCTGCTGCTTCTATTGCTTTGAAAATTGCCTCTAGCTGCTCTGCATGGGTGAACTTTTGAGTTAATCCTCAACATCATGTATTACATTGTTTTCAATAGAAATTTCATAAAACTATTTTTATAGAATTTGACCATTAATTAGATGGTTCCGTCCCAGGCGACTGATGGACCCTGAGAGGTTCCTGATGGAGCTTGGGCCATATCCGGAAGATCTAGTCCACGACTCGGCGGAAAATCAGGCGGCGGCCTGGGAGACAACTGCCGCCGCAGCATTGGACCGAGTCGTGCCTTTGCGGCCTCTGACCCGACGTGGATCTCGACCATCTCCTTGGTTTAC
>NW_015386754.1:722102-734027 GCF_001527695.2 Protobothrops mucrosquamatus
GACTGACCTAGGGTGAATTTTTAAATAGGGACAATTTTTAATGATTTTAAACAAGACACAGCTACAAATATTTGGTTTTTAATTGGCTTTTATAGGGAAATGTTTTGTATTGTTTTTAATATGCTGTGAGCCGCCCTGAGTCCCATGGGGGAGAAGGGCGGCATATAAGTCTTATTATAAATAAATAAAATAAATAAATTATGATTGTTATTTATTATTATTATAAAATAAGATACCGACTGTTTGCTGAAGATCATCATGGTAGTTGTTTTATTTCCCAGAGCAGGAAGTCAAGATATAAATCAAGCAATAAATACATCTCAATATTTTTCTCAATAAAGAGCATGAAAATGTTTGAGTTTTCTAAAAATCTTCAGTAGCTAACAGAAAATTTACAAAAGAAAAGTTACAAAAACAAATGATGGCAAGACTGAAGAAAATCCTAAAAATGGCCTGATGTTATATCCATGAGGTATAGAATTGGGTCAGTGATCCTTGGTGCTGTCTGAGCTTGGCTATTTTTTTTGTAGATGTTTCATTCTCTAAACTAGATAATATCATCAGTGCAGTAATGATGTTACCTAGTTTGGGTAATGAAACATTTGCAAGAAAACAACCAAGCTCAGAGAGCACCAAGGACCCCACAGTTCAACTCTGAACTACAAATATTCTCCTTTATTAGAATTGAGTCAGTCTGGAATAGGAATTATAGATTGAATATTATCTGCTAGAGTATTAGTAGTGAGGTTTATTCAGTGGAATGTCCTTTCCAGAAAAGTATGACACTTTTTTTAATCTCTTGCTGTCAGAATATTAGAGTATTGTTAGTTTAGATAATTTTCACATAATGAAAAAAATAGTGCTTTGCTGCACTTAGTCTTCAAACTTACCTGTTGCTTTTTAGATCTGATTGTTATTTGATTTTATATTTATTGGGCTGGATACACATATGATAATTACAGATGTCACTTTAGCTACAGCCCAACATTTAAAAATGCATTTTTTAAAAAAACAAACAAAAAAAACAGCATTGGCTTTATGTTTTTGTATTTTCTCTGATTCGTTAATACATTATTCATCGATATATAAAATATTAATATAAAGTATATATTGAGAATGAGTCAAAGACTTAAAATACTGAGGTATTTGTTCTGTACTATATAAAGAGTTTTTAAGACCTCACAATTCAGATAATTTTGTATAATGTCTACTCAATCTCAAAGCATCATTATGGGAATTAATGGGAGGTTATAGTTCTATGTTATTTTAAAAAACTGCTCGTAAAAATCTATTTATACTTTAATCAATGATCACTACATGTACATATCCTTCAAGACTTGTAGTAGTTATATGGTTGAAGAATCTGAGTATTGATTTGGATTTAAAATGTATATAACATGTTCTGCCCTAAACAGTCACAAGAAATGCAATCTGAACTAAGTAGCAGATGTAGTAATAAAGAGCATGAATGCCCTTGTTTTGTCACCTGAGATTAACAAAGAAATTGATTAGCATGACTTCATCTTGAGCAGCAGGTTACATAACCTGCTACTTTAAGTACTCTCCTTATTAAAATACATGTTTTCCTTCCCATTTTAGATTTTATTATTATTAGTCTTGAACATTTATTTATTTTTTTAAAAAAAACCCTCTAAATAAGCAATAATAAACCTCTCATTTATCCTTCTGCCACGACATGAATCAGGGAATTGGAGGATGGAGCTTTTGTTGTCTATCTAGAATAATGAGGTGGTGTTGTTCCCCCTCAAAGATACTGTTAAGTATCTTTTAAGTATTATGTTGACTTTTTAAAACTGTTTTTATACCTTTAGGCTCCCAAAATCATTGGACTTGGGCAGCTTAGAAATGTGAAATATAGATAAATAAATGCAGATCTCAAATGTCATTATTCTTGTTAACATTCCTATGTTGAAGGGTCCAACATGAGAAGCAAAGAAACAATTTTAAATATGTTAGACCATTACAAAAAGATGATTTTCAGTGTATAAATTGTGTCTTAGTAGGAAGCAATATGGCAGCAGTAATAAACATTGCATTTCTAGGATCCCTAATATAATGATTCCAAGTTTTAGCAATCAACATGCATTAAACCAACATATAAAATGTAATGAATAATGTTTGGTGTTAAGAGTAGAAATTATGTACTACTATTTCTGTTGATATCATGTCATTTCCTAGTGAAAAAAACCGAAATTATGAGATAGTAAATTAACCTCTGTTTTCATAAGGGTCAACTGCAATACATGTTTTTCCAATACTGAGAATTTTATATGAAACACTACTACTTCTCTTCCTTACAAAAATTGTCTCAATTGCATACAATTATTAACACTATAAATATACAGTACATTCCCAGATCTATTGTATACAAAGCTTTTCTAAATAATAGAGCATCAATAGTCTGAATAATATGAATAATTGAACAAAGGTCTGGGTAGACTGTAAGACCTGGAGAGTTCATTGACTATCTGCAATTCTTTTAAAAATAGACTGGAATTTAGTTGGTTGCACTCATGAAGTATTTTTACACAATACCTTTGGTCCCCAATTAGCAGGATGATTGACTTCATTTATTTCCATATTTTCCTGCAATCCCCAGGAAGCTTATTTTTTTGTATGTGAATGTGTGAGAGACAGAAGGTCTACAGCCAAGCATAGCACTAAAAGATTGGAGGGCATCTTGTCTAAGAGTCAAAACAAACCAATCCAAACCCAACAGTATTGTTGGTTTTGTAAATAATGAATAAGATACAGGTCCCTCATTCATTGAACCTAGAATTTAAGTTTAAATAAAACATGGCAAATATTATTAGGATTGCAGAAAGATAGATACAAAGGTAAGGCAATATTAACAAGGAATGAATATAAGCAAGTATATGTACATGTACTTATGTACATGTACTTGTGTCTCTGGAATGGAAATTAGTAGTGAGACATAAATAAATATGAAAATGTAATCAGTGTTGCCTAAAAACTATTATGAAGCTTCTGATAGTCATATTGATTCTAAGGCTAAGTAATAAAGTTGAATCAATATGGATATATCTAGCAGTTGTGCTTCACACTAACAGTCAATGGTGAATGGAACAATCTAAATTAAGCCTTATTGACACAGTGCTGAATAGCTAAATAGTTAAGCTAAATAGTATTATGGAGCTTGTAAATATCTCCCTAACATTTGGTTTGCAGAATTAATTGGGCAAGTTCCAAAACAATGAGAAAGACTTTCAGTCAGGCTTAGCTATTCTGTCGAACAAATACTAGACATGCTTCTGAGCTTTCACTGGTGCTCTTGAAATGTTCTTCCTCAGGGGACAAAAAAGAAAAATATTTTATTTGGCCTGAATGTTGTGACTTAGATGTATGAAAGATTGTTCTTCACAGTTCCTTAGATGTTCTAAGAACAGAATAGAAACGTCAATCTTAATCTCCAAAATAGATTCAGGTAGAATTTAGTGAAAACACTACCAACATATAATACATATATGTTCGTGGCATTTCTGTGTACATTCTGTGTACTCTCAACAAAGGCAGGCAATAATAGATTGCATTTTCCATGTTTCACTACATATTTAAGAAGTCAATTCTTCCCATTCATTTTTCAAATATTCTTTCATACTTAAAGTGATAAAATGAACCACAAATGTAAATGAATCAGCAGTGTATTCCATTTTCCTTGACACATTTATTTATTTATTTATGCATGCATGCATGCATGCTATATGATAGTGACCTTGCACAATTCATCTTTGGAAATGTCTCAGCAGGCAGAAGGGTGTGTGTGTGTATTGAGAGCCTGAGAATTCGATATTCTTGCTTGATCATTCTTTTAGTGATTCCATTGAAATCTCCATGAAGTATAAACCAACCCTCTTGAGCTGTCCTGTTGGTCCTAATAACAAAATTTACTTAGATTTGTATGTCTGTTTTATATAAAATGCGATATTCTTTCTGATAATGGACAAAGAAGAAGGTTGGGGTGCAAATAAAATAATTAGTTTTCATTCATAGAGTGTTTCCCTGTGGATTACAAGTGTAAAAGATAAGACTGTAGGAAAGTGCATTGATCCAAACAGTATGTCTCTGATGTTTTTGTATCCTCCTTTTCATCATGTTGCTTGAGATATTTTTATTTAAAGTTGTTTTTTTCTTCTCTAATTCCAGGTGACAACGCATGCCGTGTTAATAATGGAGGCTGCAGTACCCTGTGTTTAGCGATACCTGGAGGCAGAATGTGCGCTTGTGCCGATAATCAGCATTTGGAGGAAAACAGTACAACCTGCATGTGTATGATCTTCATGAGAAAATTTTGTATTTCTCCTGTAGGGAAGATAGAATAATAAATATAGAGTATAAAAAGGGCATGATTGACAAACATCAAGCAGATAAAAACCCCAGCATTTTGTATTAGGTGGCTTTCATTCTTTCAGGAATTTACAGGATTTAAGGGAAATCCTTCTGAGAAATTTAATAGAAATTCAGAATGACAATTTGCTTAGTTACTTATTGATGAGAAGCTCACATGTGTATAAAACTTTTTTTTTTACAAAGGATCTTTTAAAAAAGAATAGTGGAAGGCTGAAAAAGCTTTCTTACTTTTCTTATAACATTACCCACAATCCTCCTCACCTCCAGGAAAAATGGATTGAGGTAGAGATGCAACTGGGTCACCAGTTGTGCAAAGACATCCTGGACATCGCCTGTACCTTCCCGTTAAGTAATAGTACTTAATCTGGGAAAGTCCCCAAAGTCCTCATACTTCAGGGCAAATACAGAAAGACACAACAGAAGCAATAAAACTGTGATGGGTGAACCCCACCTTCTAGATACATACTGTAATATGAAATGAAGATTAAATTGCCCCAATTTAAATTAGATTATTTGACCTAAAAAAGTGAAAAGCAGCATTGTTTTCATTTACTCTACTCTACTCTACTCTACTCTACTCTACTCTATTCTACTCTACTCTATACTCTACTCTACTCTACTCTACTCTACTGGACTTACTTAAACAAGATTAATTGTGAAGGAATCAGGCTAGAAAGTGGAATATAGTGAGTTCTTACTCCTACCTCAAACTCAAAGTCATTTTGGGCAAGTTAATCTCCTTCAGCCCTAGGAAGGAAGCAATAGCAAGCCACTTCCAAACTGTAGGAACCTTTCCCTTTCCCCTTTCCTTATTTTTTACACAATAGTATGGCCTTATTGAGACAGTTTCTCTCTTGGCTTGTAAGTATGTTGTGAACAAAATAAGATAATAATGTCTAAATGTTGACACATCCCTCATTATTGCATTGATTCTTGTTAACTCTTTTTTGTGTGAGAGGTTTTCAGCCATCATTAGCTGGACTCAATGAGATCCAAAAATAGCTTTTAGATATCATTTTTAAAAGTTTCTTAAGGGTTTCCTTCCTATATATTTTTAAATAGATAGTGTCCCCCCCTTCACTTTGGATACAATCTTATGGGCATCTGGCTGGTAAACACTCAGCTCCATCCAGTCTCATTGATTCTATCCCAATTTAAGGGATTATAGGGGTGTAAAAGAGGAGTTTATTTGTGATACAATCTTCCCAATATCCTAAAAGTTCCATGAAATTTGTGCATATGTAAAATAAATAATAAACATACCTACAATTTTAGCCTTTTTGGTTTTATGTTCAACTGATCTATACAGTTAAACACAAATGGGCCTAGTTGTCCCATCCAATACTAACAAATCATTATTTTATACATGACTATGTGAAGTCACAGCTGACAGTTCTTTAGCTGGTGTTGGCTTTCATATGCATCACATTCTTCCCAAGAACCTGGGATATCATAACATACTGCCATAAATATTTCCAAAAATCCCAGTAGAAAGTAATGATAAACCAAGGTTATGTTATTGCCCACAAAACTTCAGCAATGTTTCTGTGTACTTACCAGAAGAGCTCAACTTGAGAGCATCTTTACTTTTATCATATGTGTTAGTTATTGGATGAATCAGTATGTATCTAAGACCACGACATTTTGTAATGTATGTAAAATAACTCAAATGGTAACATATTTAAAGGAAAAAGTATTCCCTTTAATATTTTAGTAATGCAAATACAGATTTGTTTGCTAACATGAAACAAATTTAAAGATGTTTTCCCATAAGCTACTTTAAAATCAAACTAAATTGAAGATGAAACAACAGATACATGATTTAGTCAAAATATTTTATTTTTGATTTGAGGAATATATATATTATTCTTCAGTGCACAAGTAATTATAATAATAATATTTCCCAAGTTCTTGAATAGTAGATTGATTGATCCAACCTATATGGTTGCTATCTGTCTTAAAAAAATCTCCTGGTGACCATCATCACCGCCAACAATAATGTTTCTTATTTGTATCTTTGTCCCTTTAGTTAATACTGAAGAAGTATTACCTAAGTTATGCAAAGTGGGTGAATTTCAGTGCAGGAACAAGCGCTGCATCCAAGATGGCTGGCAATGTGATGGTGATGATGATTGCCTGGATGGCTCTGATGAGCATTCAGAGATTTGTTGTATGTATCTGAATAATATGGTATATAGTATCTATTTGTTTAAGCTGTTGTTATGAGAGTTTAGATATAATGTATTCAAAAATATGTAAACATCTAAAGGGAATGAAAATAAAATAAACATGAAAATAAATCATGTAATTATTGGGCATTATATTCTACTAGAAGAGCATGGCTTCAGAAAATGAATAATGCTAATGATTTAAAAATCTAATGTGTTTGCTTTGATCTAAGGCCCCCTGACCTTGTTTTGTTGTTGGGCCAGATGCAAACTCTGCTAACCAATGAAGATAATCAATTTCAATATTTTGAAGACAGAATTACTTATGGAAAATTGCTTAATGTTTCAATGCTTCTTGGTAATATTTTAAGGATTCTGAAAAACAGACATAGGTTTGGAAAATGATATTTTTTACAGCTTTATAACATGTAAAAGTAAGCCAAAGGAAACCACAATACAAACAATAGTATAGTGTTTTTCAGAGGTTTCAGAAATGGCAATTACTTATGTAACACATGATGGCAACAGTCTGCAGCATCTTTGTTTCCATGAAGTTTTAAATTTTTTCCAACTTTTAAAAAATGTATAATGAGAAGAGATAGTGCAGTTCTATAGTGCAATGTATAAAACCTATATCAATTTTTTCCAGAAGATCGACACACATTTTCAAAGCAAACACTTTAACACAAGTATTCAATCTTCTTTCTCAACTCTTTCAATCTTGCATTTAAATGTTGATTGTGATGCCTAATATTTTGTCAGAGTAGTTTTGGAATATTATGTGATTTTATTGATTACTTTTATGAATAAGGGATTTTTTTTTACTCGTAGTTTCATAGTTTGATGTAAGATTAAGAAAAAATGAAAATGCTAAACATTTGTTGTTTCTTTTTTCAGTGTATGCAATTTATTATAAAGCATATTTACAGTGGAATGTAATGGTTGTTACTGGATATAAAAGGTATTATTATGTCTTCCAGTTAATCATAGTTGTCCTGACAATCAATTTAAATGCCATAATAACCGATGCATCCCTAAGAGATGGCTTTGTGATGGAGCAAATGATTGTGGTAACAATGAAGATGAATCAAATGAGACTTGTGCAGGTAAAAGGAAACAATAAAACAAATCAAGCACATTTCCTTGTGATTATGTTTGATCTTAAACCTCTGTTGAATATGTTCAGATCTAAAATTTTGGTCTGAAGGAAGCCAAGCCATTACTGGTTGCCATCAGTTTTAAATAAAATAATTTCTAATTAGGTGGTGTTTTACTTAATCTTGTTAATTGGCTTACTTTACTAAGTAATTTTTTTTTACCCTTCCTACCTACTTTCCTCCTCCCCTCCACTTTACTAAGTAATTTTAACTGTCCATATGGACTAACTCATATGTTTCTCTCCCCACCTCACTCCCTTCTGGAGTTTGACATTTAGCAGGTATGTTGAGAGATACTGCTTGTAAGTCAGGCCATAGATTAATTGCCATGTAAAATTTTGGTATTGAAAAGACCTAATAATTATTAGCCATATTCTCTCTGTATAACACATTTCAATCTTGGCAGCTGTGCAGAATAACATGCACAGACTAGAGACGGTAGTTATGGAAACATTCAATAACTGGTTGGCTTCATGGGAAGGATGGGAAGAAAAAGCTATGGATTTAACAAAATGTAATTTTAAGAGAAAGCCAGTTTGGTTAAGGTGTCAGGCTAGAAACTGGAAGAATGTGAGTTCTAGTCCTTCCTTAGGAATCCAGATAGCTGAGTGACTTTAGGCCAGTCACTCTCAGCCCTTGGTAGGAGGCATTGGCAAAACCATTTCTGAAAAACCTTGCCAAGAAAACTGCAGAGACTAGTCCATGTAGTTTCCAGGAGTCAAAACTGATTCAAAGTCATTTTATTATTATTATTATTACTGTTGTTGTTATTATTTTAAAAAAGAAGGAAAATGGAATGGATAACTGAATTGTTTCATTTGGCTTCATCCTTATTGCAATAAAGGTTCTTATCTAGCTGAACTGTGACTATGACACATCTGCCAAGTCCTTACTAAGAGCTAAATAAAACTGTGTAAAACCAGGAGATCTTGCTGAGCCCTGCTCACAGAAACCTGAGAGTGCTTCCTAATCAGTACCAATGTTACGGCACTGCTCATTGTGTCCTTCTGAGGGGACGCCATGGCATCGTGGCTTAGAACTGCTGGCCAGAAATGGTCTGCACTCCAGCGGTTCGAGCCTGGCTCTGCAAGACGAGGTGAACTCCCACCTCTTGCTTCCCATCTCCTGTCTATCCAGCAGTTTGAAAACATGCAATATTGCAAGTAGATAAATGGGTACGACTTCAATGGGAAAAGCCTAGCTGTGTTCATGTGTGCAGAGGGCAGAACCCGGCATTGGACCTGGCCGGGCGAACACAAGGCGAAGTGAAACCAGAAGAGCCAGCAATCTGAGTGCCCTTAGTCAGCTGGTATAAGCTATTTTGCCCCCTATGATGCACTGAGGACAGGTGTGCAAGTGCTAAACTGAATGAAGTAGCAATTTAGGATTGCCTTGTGTCTAGCATTTATAGATTTTGCTCACATTGTATGAAATACGCTAAATAAATAAATAAATAATTTCCTTATGGAAATGAAGAACTCTATTCAATTTGTTTTATTATATTTGGTCTCAGTTACTCTCACTATTTCCTGAATTACTTTCTTACCACCATTTAGCATCTTCATTGCTGATGAGATTTTTTTTTTGTTAAAAAAATAGGGATTCCCAAGCTTATTAGACTCAATAATTATGATCTAATCTTAAACTTCCTCTTGCTTTTTATTTAAGAAATAAGAGAATCAGGCTTGTTAATTAAGTTTATTTAGTTCTTTCTAATTAGCATATGATCATAAATTGTAAAGTTGGATCTTGGAAAGTATTTAGTCCAACCCACTACTCCAGTGCTCTACCAGCTAGCCATATCTCTTTCTTTAAATATTTTCAGTGAAGTAGATTCCTTTGTCTTCTGAGGCAGATTCTTCCATTGTTAAATAATTCTAACTGTTATAAAAAGCTTCATGATTTACCATCAGAAATGAAATCCCTTGTTTCTTGTCTTGCATTCTGGAACAACTCTGAACAATTCTGTTCCGGCTATTCATATTCTTGAATGCAATCATCATATCTCTCTGCAGTCTTTTTTTCCTGTAGGCTACATACATCTGAAGCTGTTTATACACTTTCCCTTCTTTATCCTCTTGGTTGCTCTCCACTATACCAGTTCCAGTTTATCAATGTCCTTCCTAAATTATGATATCGAGAAATGGATGCAATATACTAGGCATTGCATGAGCAACAGCAACAGAGAGGAACATTATGTGTCTTAGTCTTAACAATATATTTCTGTTGATTCAGTGCAAAACTGCATTTGCTTTTTTTTTTTAGTTACGTGCATTGTTGCCTCATAATTCAGCTCATGCTCCACCAAGGCAACAAGGTTTTTTTTTTACATGTACTGTTGTCCGCCGTAGTTCCTTTCATCCTGTACTCGTGCCTGTGAGTTTTCTTACTCAAGTGAAGGGCTTTGCATTTTTCCCTGTTAAAAATACATTTTCATGGTTTTTGCTCATTGTTCCAGTTTGATACTCAGTGCTAACCTGTAAGGCAGCCATTCTCAACTGAGACCTGAAAATTATTTAAAGGGTTCCTCAAGGATAAAAAGGTTTAAAAGGCTGTTTTAATGTACTTGCTATCCTCCCCAATTTTTATCACCTGAAAGAATCTCTCCTTTTTTCTGTAGGAAAAATGTGTAGCTGATGTTTCTATATCCTTTGTTTCTAATTCACTTTTATTTCTTTAGTATATTTATAATATTGTCTGTATGTGCGTTTGTGTTTATGTGTATTTTTATTTTCTTCTGTTCAGTCATGTCTGATTGTCCAGGACTGCCTGGACAAAATACCTTGCACTTTTTCCTGATATAGTGTTTTTTTTTATGTGGTTTGCCATTGCCTCCTTCCTAGGTTTGAGAGAAAGTGACCCCTACACCAAATTGGCTTTCCATATAGAGACATAGAGAAAGAGGAAGAAAGAGGAAGAGATTAGATAGAAATGACATTTTAATGTTGACATTTTAATAAAACTTCTAAAAAAAATTACAATTGTTCTTATTTAGTATAGGAAATATATATATATTTGATGTGGCATTTAAAAAGCTTCTAGCATATAAAATTGCAACAAAACATACAGTGCATGGCAAATATACATAGGAAATATGAATGACTCAAGATGATTTTATTTGATCTCCATTCTGTAATTTTAATATCAATTTATCATTCAAGCAAGACCATGTCAAATAGATCAGTTTTCCTGTGGGAATGGACGCTGCATTCCACGTTCATGGTTATGTGATCAAGAGGATGATTGTGGTGATCATTCAGATGAAACAGCAACTTGTGGTAAGTTGAATACAGACTTTATAAATAGAATATTTGTTTCATATAAGAAATTGATTTGTAATTTGATAGTACTCCTGACAAGCCATTTATTGCCTAGCTCTTCTGTTGTCTTACATATTAAACTCCTCTAGGAATGAGTATCATGCTCCCACTATTTAGGCAACAGATTATCAGATAACTAGGTTATATAAATTCTTTCATAAAATAAATACTACCTGTCTTTTTTCTGTAATTCAATATTATTTATTTGTTTGTTTCTTGGGCATATCAAGTACTTGACAAAATATATAAATCAAACACTTGAGATATAAAAGGGTTTTATTCAAAATAGATTAAAATGCAATCTTGATATTATTGAGAAGAAACAGTTCAGAAAACTTTTTACTTCTCTCTTCCTGGGACTAAACTTTTTTTTTTTTTAAAGAGCAATCAAAATGATAATGTCTGTCTTCCATGTGTACTTATTCCTTCCTTTCATTGGTTAGCTTAGCAAAATAATAAATAAAATAAAATAAAATATACAATAAGGCAGTGGGGAACAGGAATCATTAGAAATAATTCACTTTTAGCAAATTATAAAGGTGGTATTTGGGAATTAATGAAGAAGAGATAAAGTGTCATAAAATGAACGTAGAAGCATAGGAACATTTCAGAAACACAATGAAAATGTGTCTCCTATTGTTAAAAAGAATATTTGACAAGAATATAAAGTCACAGCTGCAAACAGGAAGAGAAGAATGCAAGAAAAGGAAAAGATTAGAAATGCACTGAGATCATTGCCAATAAATGGCATAAACAGTTTGTAAAATAAAGGTAAATAAAATAATAATAATAAATAAACTGGCTAGGGATGTATAGAAGAAGCCAAATCTGGAAACTTCTATTGCTGCCAAATCCTAGAAAGACTTTGTGCTTGTAAAGCTAAGGAATTAT
>NW_015386754.1:734127-756618 GCF_001527695.2 Protobothrops mucrosquamatus
CGGAACGCGGCGGAACCGCGTTCCGGCACCTTTTTCCGGGCCGGCCGCACCGGAAATAGCCCCTCCCACACCGGAAATAGCCCCTCCCAAATTTTACTTGCATTCCTGTTCTCTAAAGGGGCGGTCCTAGGGTTTGATGAGGGCGTGGCCAGGTTTGAGTTCCGCCACCTTTTCTCCGAGAAAAAAAGCCCTGATGATATGTTATGATTTTTGTACTGAATATCTGTATAAACTTGTACTGCATGTAGATCTTGCTGGAAAATCAATATGCTTCTATACATTTTTGTGACTATAATTGCCGTTGGCATGAAAACTGGACTACTCTGGCTTCTGCAATCTGACCATTTTTATAGTCATTAGTCAGAGATGGGGTCTGTTAATCTTCCCTCCTTAGCAAGCTCAGTTGCACTGACTTCACTAGGAGAGAAAATATATGCAGAATGTAAACCATCTTCCTTAACTCTGTGACCTCAAAATTAAGCTGTTTCATAAATAATATGTGTGGCCACTCTGCTGCAGTGAAACCACATATTTATTCAGCTGTTATGATTACTCTTTTGACATGCAAGTCTACACCCTTTTTAGTTCTTCCTTTGTCCCACCTCATCTGGTTTCTTACACACACAGTGCTGACAGAGGAGGCATGACTATTGGTTTAGCTCTTATGGTAAAAAAGCTACTGTGGTTCATTGCTTGGGATTTATAAGATCAGCAGAAATTCTGAACTCGGGTTCCTAGCTTTGTTCTGGGAAAATGACTGTCTTTTATTAATGAGAATCTAAATTAAGTCCCCTTCAGTTCACATTTATCTTCTATCCTCAAAAAAAAAATATCTCAGCTTAATAAGATAGTATAAAGTCACTAAGTTGAATATATCTTAATGTATAGTGTTCACATGCCATAAAAATGAAAAAGAATGCTACTGTGGCCATAAAAACTATCTACACCTCTAATTGAGGGAGAAAAACAGCAGGATTAAAAGGATTAAAACCATTGTTAAATGGTCTTTTATCATTTTTAAGTTGATATTCTGGGTTTTATCAGCTACATTGCATCAAAACTTGTGAAAAGTGGCAATTAAATTACATGCTCTTTATATATTTTGAAAATCATGTAATTATTCTGATGCATCATGCTTTTTGAGGCTCCTTCTCTTAAAGGCTAAACATTCTCTCTTTACACACACACACACACCGTTTTTTCCCAAAAATACGACCTACCCCCCAAAATATTAGGGATAGCCCTAATATAAGCCCTACCCAAAAGTAAGCCCTACTTAAGAGCCTGCGCAGCTGCTGATTCCATCTGGTTGCTACAGTAGACACGAGGTGAGAAGAGGGGGGAAGCTGCCAGTGTTGCTGACATAAGTTGAAGCCGGTGGGGGAGGGGGGATCTGACCCACAGGCCCCGCTTACTGTACTTTGCCTCAGGCTCCCAAACTGGTAGCCAGGGCCGCCATGCCCCCCACTTGGCAAGTGGCCAGTTTCAGCCACTCGCGGCAGGACGCCACATCATGTGTCGCACCTGCTAATGCAATTATCTAATCTTTTAGATCTATTCAAAACATTTTTATCCATTAAAGTTTTCTTAAGATCAATTACACTTAAGTATCTAAGACATTTCCTTTATATAAACTATCTCAACATTTTTAAATTTCTCATGTCAAAAAACAAAAGAAAAAAGCAAGAAAAAACACTAAGTTATTTGAGGGGCTCATCCCTCTTTAACTAAAATTCATTTATATCCAAAAACTTTCTATTTCTTTAACCATATTCAAACAAATGTTTAATTTTTAAATATTCCCTCTAATAAGTCCCATCATCTAATTTCTTAATTCTCACTTTAGCCTTTTTTTTTTTTTGCCAAACATCTTTCCTGATCAATATGCTTCACTGAATCAAAGAGTCTTCCCATAGTCTTGTAGATGTTGTAAGTACAAAAGGCAAATCAAGTAAGATGTTTTTATGGGAAGGTTTTGCCCCTTCATATTCATATTCATATTCATTGAAAATCTTTTCGCTTTCTTTCTCTTATCATTTTCTCTTATCATTTTTTGTCTGTTAAGTTCTTGTAGTTCTCCTGACAGCTCTGTAATCCATTTTATTGAATCTTTTTTCTTGTCCTCAGACTAATTTTGTGATCTTAGAATATAAATTATCTTTTCCATATCCAATATTTCCTGCAAGTTTTTTCCCACCTGGGTTAAGTCATACTTCCTTCTATTGTTAGGTTCCATCTTTAAATCTCTTTCCTCTGGTTTATTTTCAGTTGTCTGTTTTATCTGCTTGCTCTCTATTTTTACTTTTTGAGAGTTTTTTTGTTGTAAAGTTAAATTGGAGATGTATTCATTTATATTTTCAAAGTTATTTTTAATTTCATCATGGCTTGAGATCAATGTTGTTTGAACTAGTTGCAACATAGCATACATCTCCTCCTGGAAAGTATTTGTTTTTTCTTGATATATTCTTTCTGCAGATCTCTGATTTTCCATGATAGCCAAAAATCAGGATTTTCCTTTCTCTGCAAACAGCTTTAGAGTCACAACTGAGTAGTATTTATAATCCAGAAAGGTCAATTCCCCCCCCTAAAGTTTATAATTCTCACTTTGCAGATAGCCCAAAATGTTTTCTTTTTTGTCACAGCTGCCCCGCCAGCACTGCTGCCCCGCCGTGTAGAGCAGGCCCCGTGGCTCCCAAAGCACCAGCTGTACCGGCTCCGGCCCTGGGGGGCAGCCTGCCGTTGACACACCCCACCTGCAGCCGCCCCACCAGCACCACCGCCCACCCTGCACAGCCCCGTGTAGAGCAGGCCCCGCGGCTCCCACAGCACGGGGGGCAGCTGGCCACCGCCGCCCCTCACACACCCCTGCCCGCAGGAGCCCCGCTGCCCCTGCCTCTTATGCCTGCAGCCATTATTGCCCTAGCAGGGCCAAAGATCAAAAGAAAGTTACCGTGGCGTCGCCACTCCAGTCTCCTCCAGGTATCTTTGGGACTAACTAGGTCTAGGAGATGGTGTAGTTGGGTAGCAGGGAGGGGTGCAAAGTTCCTGCCAATTCGCCTTCGCTGCAGACAACTTACATGTGCAAAGTTTGCCAGCTGGGTGTTTTGGCGCGCTCAGCAGCAATTCCTATTGGCTTTTGAAAGCCAATAGTGGGAGTAGCACAGCTCATGCAAAAGTTGAAAAAAAACCATCAAAAAAGGTGCTGGAACGCCGTTCTGAGCATTCTATGAGAAAAAAAAAGCCCTGCAGATTAGTCTTCAAATATCGAAAAGGAGGACATGTAGGAGGACACTTTTCGAGGGAGGACAGAACTTAAAAAAGGAGGACTGTCCTCCCTAAAGGAGGACGGTTGGTCACCTTAACATTATTCATTATGAAATTAGCCCTTTTTTAATAGAACACAAAAATTTAAATGCTATCAATTAACAAGTGATACCTCTTAAAATACCTTTTAAAATGAAAAATGTCAAAAGCGATAATATTGCTTTTTGTGGCCTACTATAATGAGGGGTCCTTATAACACTAGCACTGATGAGATCTAGTTTGGGTAATGAAACCTCTGCAAGAAAACAACCAAGCTCAGAGAGGATCAAGGATCCCTTAGAAACAGTTTAATTAAATACAAAATAATAAATGACAGACCAGCATATTCCAAAGCAAAGTACCAAGCTTAAGCAAACAGCCATGTTAGGAAGAGGCAAGGAGGAGGAGGGAACACAGGATGGCTGCCTGGGAGTTCTTTAGTCCTAGGCCTCATGGAGGAAGAAGCTGAATAAATATAGTCAGACTAGAGGTCAAAGTGAAGAGAGTACTAGAAGATAAGCTTGAAGAGAAAAAGGCAACCAGAAAGGGCAGCATCTGAGAAAAGTAGAAGAGAGAGAGAGAAAAAGGTGTTTATTTCCTTCCCTCAGAGCTGGTATGAGGAAAAAGTTTTGTGAGTTGTTTACCTCAGAGAGAGCAAAGATTTGGAAGAGGAGAAGAGTTAAGAAGCCTAGTCAGGAACAAACAAGCAGAAAAGGCACACAAAAAAGTAAAGATTGTGACAGCACAGAAATAGAAAAAAAAACAAATTAAAAGACATATTTAAATTTGTAGAAAAGGAGTTTGGTTCTATAAAGAATGACAATAGTGAAATAAAGTAATTGAGATTACAGAAATATAGAAGTAAATATATAAAAGTAAAGAAATAAATAGACATAGAAGAGATATAGAAGACAAATTGGACTTTCAAGAATATAGTATAGATAAAGAGCTTGCAGAAGCTAGTGAGCAAAATTGTTCAATTAAGATTAATTTCGAATTAGTAAATATATATATTTCAGTGCTTTGTGTTTATTGAAACTTGACCAGTCTAGGAGAGGGAGGGAAGAGAGAGAAAGAAAGAAATAGGAGACAGTTGTATATTTCTAGACAATGAACCACTGTTTTTCAAAACTGGAATTTTGCCAAATGCATTTTAGTTCTAAAAGTATATTTTTGAAAATCTTTGGTAACTAAGCTCAACATTTGTGACATTTCAAAATATAGTAAATTTTGATTACATAAATAGTTCATGCATTAAATCAGTCTACCATAAATGTATTTGAAAATTAATAGTTTTTTCTGTAGAACATGACCTTTAAGCAGTTTTAATAACTGACACTGAATATTTACTGTTTTGTTTTTTCAATTATAGCTAAATTAATGCAGAAAATCCAAGCATATTCTGTTTTCTATTGTCTTTTTTCCTGAAAAATACCATATTTGCCGTAGTAATCTTATTTTGAGCCAAATATACGTTATAAAGTGCTCTTAGGCTGGGCTAAGCACCATTTTTTGTTTTGTGGATATATCTGGAATGTTGACAGCATGTCACCCTTGGGCATTTACCAAAAGGTCACTAGCGTGATAGGTAACCAGTGATAAAGCAGAGAGGTTATACCATACCTCACTCTAACCCTCACTTCCCAAAGGCTTTAGCTTCCCCATCTTATCTTTGTCTAAGGAATGGGCTGCTACTCATCCTTTTATTTTCTAAGAATATTTGTAGCCCTTATATGGGGCTCAGAGATAGTCTTGAATATAAAAGATATGATGGAAGCTAGCAATTTCATACATAGTTTTATTTTTATTAACTAAAAGAATTGGTAAAAATTCAGAATGGAAGGTGATCTTGGCATATACCAAAGTAAATATCTGCTGGCCCCTTGGGACCTCAGGACATTATGATGCATACGTATAGGTGACTGTTCCTAATTATAGTGATGCCAAAGTGATAGAATATGTGTTGTGATGTAACACACGCACATACAGTAAGAGGTGTGGTTTGTATAGTAGCATAACGACACATATTTTTTCACGCACACACATGCCACTCCAGGTGTCTTTGTGCTTAGCTCGCTTCATTTCCATTTCATTTCACAGAGACTTCCTAACTTTCCATTAAATTGCCATGGGTTTTTTAATCAATACTTCTCAGTGTATAAACAGATATAGAGAAATGTTTGATTCTTACATAATTTAAAAACTATTTGTAACCAGTTAGCATGGGCAGAAATCCCAATCCCAAAGATGAGGCTGGATTTGAACTGTGCATGACTATTGCATGCAGGTAGCATCAGGATTCAGGATTATCTTAAGTATGTAATTTCCCAGGATTGTGAACCAGTTGAATCTACACAACTTCTTTCAACATTTCTGCCAACTGTTACAAGGATGCTCTGCTAATTCCAAATCAGTTAAATCTGAACTCTGCACTACCGTATTGCTACCACTGTTTCTCATGTTCACAAAATTATGTTTTCCTCACATGCTTGGTGCCAATCAATATTCAGGGACTCTGAGCTCTTCCTGCTCCTTCATCACTAGAATATTTTCAGGATGAGGCAGGATTCTAGGTCATTGTTGATCATTTATTACCCATGAAATAATTGTCAGAATTCCCATGGCAAAAACAGCACCACAGTAAAGTCTCCCCCCAGTGACTTTGTAAATCTTTCTTGCTTCTATTTTCATTCTGAACTTAGCATAAAAGCATCATGATATGACAGTAGTGACAAGACTTCTTTATTATGATGCTATTTCTGTTCTTTCCTTCTTAATGCTATATTTAATTTGTTTTTAGTGCATAAGATCACAGATGTTTAGCATAAACACCAAACTATTATTGTGGTGATAGCTATAAAACATTCCTTGAGAATTACACCATTGTCCCATAGGGGCACCAAATCACTACAGGCTGTGAAGCAGTTACAATTCCTGTGATGTTTTCATGTTTTAGGCTTCTTATACCTTTAGTATGCTAAGAAAGGCTATTCCTATCAGAAATATCTGAAATTTCTTTAAAGTGACAGTTTAGGAATTTGTGTAATAAAAACATTTGTGCTTAATGCTTTAGCAAAATATTGTACTTATTTTCTTTTAATATACAAGTAGTCCTTGACTTATGACTAGTCACTGAACGACTATTTGCATTTACAATATGCATGGAATGGGTGCTTAACAACCCATAAAGACACCCCCATCCATTGTAAATAATCAGACCACCCCCCCATGGTTTCTGACTAGTTACTGCATTCTGTAGTCATGTGACTGAATTTGCAATGTTTTTTGTCAGCTTCTAACAAAAAACGACCATGCAAATAAATGAATTTGCACTTACAACCACTATATTTGCTTAACAACTGCCCCATTTATTTAACAACCATTGCAAAAAAGTTTTAAAATCACTTCCAGCATGTGGGTGCCTAGATTTATGATCCTAATGATCTTGACAGACTTGAACAATGGGTCCTATCCAACAACATGAAATGTAATGTGGAGAAAAGCAAGGTTTTATATATAGGTAGGAAAAACCAAAGGCACAAGTACAGAGTAGATGAAACCTGGCTCAAAAACAGTAACTGTGAGAGGGACCTTGGAGTCCTAGTGGATGATCACTTAAATATGAGCCAGAAGTTTGCGGCAGGAGCCAAAAAAGCTAGTACAATCCTTGATTGTATAAACAGTGGCATAGAATCAAAATCAGGACTAGGGGGAACATGATAGCAGTATTCCAGTATTTGAGAGATTGCCACAGAAAGGAGATGATCAACTTATTTTCCAAAGCACCAGAGGGCAGGACAAGAAACAATGGAAGGAAACTAATCAAGGAGAGAAGCAACCTGGAATTAAGGAAAAACTTCCTAACAATGAGGACAATTAACCAGTGGAACAGCTTTGCTATCAGAAGTTGTGGGTGCTTCGTCACTGGAAGTTTTTAAGGAGAGTCTGGACAGTCACTTGTCTGAAATAGTATAGGATGTCCTGCTTGAGCAGGAGGTTAGACTAGAAGACCTCAAAGGTCCCTTCCAGCTCTATTCTGATTCTGACTTATGACCAGGTTTTCAATTCCAGCTATAGTCATAAACTGAGGACTATCTTATGTTATATTCATATACACATTATGTTATATTCATACAAACACCTTTTTTTCTGTTTCAGATAACATAATATCTAATTGACACAGCTAGCAATGTAATAACAGTTGTTTTTGAAAATTTATGAAATAATAGATGCCTTTATATTGTAGTAAATATACTCTTCTCTTCTCTTCTCTTCTCTTCTCTTCTCTTCTCTTCTCTTCTCCAGAATTCCCAACCTGTGACCCACTGATTCATTTTATATGTAATAATGGAAGATGTATTAGTAACAAGTGGCATTGTGATACAGGTAAGAATCAACTCAACTCTAGTCACAAATAATGTTTCTGTCTAACTCGCAGGAATCTTACTCAGCTTCCCTGTATCATAGCCAATCCTGAAGTGGCTAAGACTGAAAGTTTCATGTAATGGTAGTAGGAATTAGCTTTCATGTTACATGTTACCTGTTAAGTTTCATGTAATAGGTTCCACGTTAGCATCCAATCCACTATTTATACACTAGGAGTGACAAAAATTGATTTCATTAAATCTTATAAAAGTGACCTAATGTTTTGAAGATAAATATGTACTAAAGAATTTACCAATTGATCATGTAAGTATAATGCATAGGATTATCTTATTGATTTCTGACCTTTCACTTCTGCTTAAAGATGGAAAGTGACAGAATACTATTTAAACCATTATGTCTCCTGTTAATTAAATATTTGTGATATTGTATATGCTATTTGCATATCTATCTATCTAGCTATCTATCTATAACTATACTTCTATCTATCTATCATCTATCTATCTATCTATCTATCTATCTATCTATCTATCTATCTGTCTGTCTATCTATCTATCTCTATGTATCTATGTATCTATGTATCTATGTATCTATGTATCTATGTATCTATCTATCTATCTATCTATCTATCTATCTATCTATCTATCTATCTATCTATCTATCTATCTATCTATCTATCTATCTATCTGCACCTGTTTTACTTATTTCTAATATCACTTATATCACTTATTTCTATATGCTTCTATACTTACTCCAAAAAGAAATTGATGGTGGAGCTTGATTGATCTATTCTAGTTACACCCCCCCATTACTATCCAACAGCTTAAAATATATTAAATGAATGCCTTAAACCACAAAATAAAATAAAACAATATTTATTTTACTTCACACTTAGGACTGTTGCAGCATCCCCATAGTCACATAATCAAAATTCAGATGCTTGGCAACTGGCATGCATTTATGACAATTGCAGTGTCCTAGGATTATGTGATCACCTTTTGTGACCTACTAACAAGCAAAGTCAATGGGGAAGTCAGATTCACTTAACCACCATGTTACCAACTTAACAAGTGCAGTGATTCACTTAACAAGAACAAAAATGGCAAGAAAGGTCATAAAGAGTGGCAAAGTTTCATGAAAACAGTCTTGCTTAGCAATGGAAATTTTGGGCTCAATTCAAGGTCCTGGTTTTAATCTTTAAAGCTCTTTCTGGCTTTGGGACCAGCTTACTAGAGAGACTGCCTCTCCCCAACTACATCAGCCTGTCCCATTCAATCTGGCAGACAAAGCAAGTTACAGAAACTATCTGCTAGGCAGTTATGTTTAGTGGTCCCAGGAGGTGGGACTTCTTACCACAGGATCTGCTCTATGGAACATTCTCCCTTCCTATCCCAAGGTCAGCTCTATTCTGGCTATTATTTTAAGAGCTGGTTATGTTATCAGGCCTGGAGGTCCCAGGGAAGTGGAAATATTCTGAGATGACTCCATTATGTTTTGATCTTTCTGTGCGGTTTGTATATTTTAATATTTTATAATATTTCCCTTCTAAATAATGATTTTTATAATGATTGGGTTTTTAATGCACCTGTGCTTTTATTTGATTCTTGTACACCACCCAGAGTCACTTTTAGTGAGATAGCTGGCTTTATAAATATGCTAAATAAATAAATATTAATTACCCTGCCTCTAAGTCATTGTAGTCTGCCATTGTGATCTGCCATTCGGCGAAGCCTAGCTTCTGTTTTTAATGTTATTCTAGTTGCTTTGGAGCAGAAACCAATTTGGCATATAATCTGAGTAATATACAGAGGTCAGCAAAGTATCTTTCTCATTTATTTCCTTTTCACAATTAAAAAAAAAACTTTAAAAATTGTTCATTTCGGTAAATCAGAGCTGATTGTTACAATTCCATTTAAAATCTATATACTCTCTGTACCTTCACCATCATACAAATCTTACTTTGCTGAAGTAACTCTATTCTAACTCTATACATTAATTCTGGGCTTTACGAAACTGAAGGAAATAAAAAGGTGATTCTACTGTTTCTGCTTAGTTATAGAATACAGTAATAAATTGGGCATGAATAAAATACTCATGCATTTTTACAGATAATGACTGTGGTGATGGGAGTGATGAACTGGGCTGTCTTCATTCATGTTTTGACAACCAGTTCAGGTGCTCTACTGGCCGGTGCATTCCAGGTCACTGGGCTTGTGATGGAGACAATGACTGTGGAGATTTCAGTGATGAAACTAAACCAAATTGCACCAAAGGTCAGTGTTTTATATCCCCCTCCCAACTTCTAGTAAAATGCCTATCAACTTCCAGTACAATGCTTACCTTTGTGAAATGAAATAATAGTCAGGATCATGATTTTAGCTGAGTAAGATGATTAATATAAGATTTTATTCCTACTGAATTATGCCAATTGTAATATATATATCAATAAATGGTGAAGGTAGGAATATGTATCTTTGTGTGTGTGGATGTCTGGGTGTCTGGGTCTGGGGCTCTGTGTGTGTATGTGTCATACATATATAAAACACATCAGGGAATATCTTTTAAGTTATAACTTGGTCATAATAAAACATCATTTCTAATATAAAGTGAGTGAACAATTCACTAAAGGCAGCTGTTTTTTAGTAGTGATAAAAGGGGAGCATGATAGGTTTTTTTTGTTTAAAATTAGATATTGTATTTTACTGTCTGGGAGAGGGAAAATATTTTTGTACTATGCATGATGATGGGCGGGGGGGGGGCAGATAAATCATTTGAACCAGTCCTGATTTTTAATATGACTTTGCTTTAGTTCACTAAAACAATATAACAGTGCAGTTTCAAACATATTGTTTGTAATTTGAACTATTATTAAATAAGAATCAGAGGAAAAGAATATTATGTTAAAAATTCTGCTACAATATGTTAAATACTGTTCACAAAGGGCAAAAACAATAATATGCTGCAGTCTAAGGCAAGGTGAAGAATTCAGTTCATATCAGTACACTAAAATATAGTTTCTTTCAATCTGCTTGGATGGAATGTGCATATTTAAGGATAGTCTAGGTCAGTGATGGCGAACCTTTTAGAGACCGAGTGCCAAAACTGCAACCCAAAACCCACTTATGTATTGTCATGTGCCGGGTGGGTGTGGCCAATTGGGTGGGTGTGGCCCATTGGGTGGGTGTGGCTGCGGTGGTAACGGCAGACTGGGTAGAACTAAAAAGTTCAATCAATCAATTCCAAGTTTGCGAGATCTTTTTTTTCCCCTAAGAAGTTGAAATTGATTGATTGATTGATTGAATCTTTTTTTTTTTTTGCACATGGCGGTGGAGGCCTAAAGTGAAAAGGTTTTATAAAACCCAGCTGAAGACTTAGGACTGGGGCAATGGCACGAGTGCCCACAGAGAGGGCTCTGCGTGCCACAGATTCGCCACCACGGGCCTAGGTAGTAGAATGAGTTATCAATCTATAAAAACAATATACTGCATATTTTATATAGCAGTCTCTGTACTGATGATGATCCCAACTAGTGTTTGCTACAGATTCCTTATTTGGTATAATTTGTTCAAGGAGAATTTGAATTATGAAAAAATAGTGAAACTTTGGATTTTTTGATCATACTTTTTTTTTTGCTAGACAAGTTATCAGATATATCTCACGACTCTGAAATCTGATAAATGAACATTTTGTCCTGCTTAACACTTTTCAACACTTTCATTGGAAAAGAATATACCCGTGACTCATAGGAATAAGTACAACCTCTGAAAAGAACACAGGAATCTCTTCCTCTTTTTCTTATAGTCAGTAGTATTTGATACTTAGCCACTTTTATTAATTTTTTGAATTGCTTACATTGAAAGGAACTGCAAAATGTTTTAAGTAACTTGTAATACTTACATATGTACAAAATATTAATAAGAGAGAGAGAAAGCATGCATTACACTTTCCAAAATTCATCACCATCAGTGGCCATAGGCGGCATCTGTATTTTTTTCTGTGTTACAGATCAACATGTTCTCCCTGTGGACTAATTCTGTTTCTGTTTCTCCCTCTTTCATTCCCTCTCCCTCCCTCTCTTCCTCTCCCTTTCTCTTGGACAGAGAGAGAAAGAGAGGGAAAAAGAGAGAGACAGAAGAAAGAGAGAGAATGAGGGAGGGAGGGAGGGAGGGAGAGAGAGAGGGTCTAGTCAGGCACATTGTTTTCTTCAGCATGAGCTGGTATGCATTGCTATTCTCCCCTTAAGCATTTTTGGGGATATGCCTGCTCTGAGAGTTGTGGGATAGGCTGCAAATGGTTTATTCAGGGTCACATTCCAAGAAGGAAAATGGGACAGGAGTAATGCAAAAGTTGGCCCTATTCCAAGCTGTTTACTAACTGCCCTCCACCCACTTGGGATGAATTGGAGGATTTTTACTGGATTCTTTGTTCTAACTGGATTCAGTTCTTTTTTAAACTGGCAGGTTCTTCTAAAGTACTGCACCAATTTGTTTTTGTTTTGATTGTTTTCTGACAGCTATTCTTTCCTATGCTCACACAAACAGAAAGATAGATTTCCAAACCCACTGTGTAACTTCCAATAATCCATTGCTTTAGAAAAAATAAAAATGCAATTTTGTGCATTCTTCCTTGGAAGTACTGTCCTATTATTTTCAGTTTAATTTACACTCTAGTAACCATAAACAGATTTCAGTAATTATTTTGCTGCTTAATGTAAACAGTCACTACACAATGCAATGCAATCCTAATTCAGTAGTTTCAGTTTCATTGAGGATAATATGCATCTGTAGCAATTTTCAATAGCTGAAAGTTTTCAAAAATGAAAATCCTTTAATTTAAATGAAACCACTTTTTCTATTCTTGTAGTGTACAGCGAGATATATTTTTTCTACTGTGTTTTCTGTAGGAGAAAATTCCAGATAGGTTTAAAATATAACACATTTTTTCTTTGTAGCTTTCTCTCATAGTGATACTTTTAATATCAATTGAATGTCTGTTTAAATATTATTAAAACAACATAAATTATCCATCAATAGGTATTTATCCACAGATTATATTTTTACATGATGTTAAACTGCCATACATATCTTTTTTGGAACTCAGTTTTACAACTCTAAAAATTATGTTTCAATAAATACTTTCATACACTTCAACATGCACTGTAACATTAGATACCTAGGAGAGAAATATTTACATCCTGTCTTTCATTTTAAATGGAAAAGTACCATATGCATAAAAGAGATAAATGAGTAATATTTGGAGCTTTGGATTATGTCAGGTTTGGATGTATGGTCCTCCAAATGTTATTGAATGCAAATTCCTCAAAAGATATTACTTAAGTTCTACATTTATTAGTGATATATGATATGTGTGATCTCCTATGTCAGTGATGGCAAACCTTTTAGAGATCGAGTGCCCAAAAACCACTGTGCCCTCTGCCCCGCCCCCACTCCACCCCCACCCTGCTCCACTCCCACACCACCCGCAGGGCCACCCACTGCCTCAATGGCCTGCTGCAGATCGCCCACGTGGCCCTGCAGTGCCATGGTGGCCATGCCCTCTGCCTGCACCATGCAGCAGCATCTGCGCGCAACAGGGCGCGAGGGTGGAGTCTTGTCCCTGCTGCTCAGCTGCCATGTGCTTGGCTGTGCTGCTCCGCGCGGGCTGCACCCGGATCGGCTCTCCTCCAGGGGGGCTGCTAGTGAGGCGGCCATGGGGGGAGGCAGGGCTGGGGCGATGGCATATGTGCCCACAGAGAGGGCTCCGAGTACCGCCTCTGGCACTCGTGCCATAGGTTTGCCACCACTGTCCTTGTCTGGAAAGATTCCAAAGAACTGGTCTAATCACTGGTTCTTTGGTCTTTGCCACAATGGTTGGTTCTGCTTTCGTGGACACAATTTCAGTTTGCAATGAAAATGTATCTTTACAACCGATTTTCACATTTATGACTGTCAAATTCTAAGTCCACTTCAGAATTTTTTAAATCTTTTTTACAAGCTGTGAGAATGGAAGTTGAATTGTAACACATTTACAATTTGGTGTTAGATCAAGATATATCAATATATCTTTGGTCTTGTCTTGCTGCTCTTATCATGAAAGTTATTTTATTCTTTTTTGTCCTTTCTTTTCCATAGGCTGAAATTCTGACATTCATTATCTGTGATTTTGTCATTGGGGGAAAAAACCCCCCATTCTTCTACACTTATCGCATAGAACTGTTCTCATTCTGTGGATGTCTCTTTGGCCAAAGAACAATTTATAATATGATAGCTCAAAGGGTTGAAATGGATATCACCACTGTAGTTCCAATTATATTTCTGCAATGAAATTCACACTGGTGCAAAACAGTGAACAGTATATAAAATAAACTTATCTATTATAATGGAGAAGTATATACTGGCTCTGCTCACATGATTGAATTGAATAGACATACATGTAATTAATGGGAAAAAGTCGATTATTGGAACATTGCTTAAGATGAAAGTGACAATTTTCATGATCTATTTTGTAGAAAGATAATAGACACACTTACATCCTCGTATATTAATGTGTAATTGAGTCCATATGGTAAAAATATGGCTCTGCATTAGAACAGTATAATTTTTCTTTTCTATATAATAAAAATGTGGTTCTTTACAAAAAGAATACAATACTGAATATCGCTTCCTTGACTGTGTCCAAGTAGCAATTGAAGCATATTGGAAATGATACAAATTATCAAAAAAAAAAAATTCTTAACTGATTTTGTATTATCATTTTTTTTAATGTTAGAGATAGCTTCTCTTGGGAGATGCAGTAGAAAAGAATTTCAATGTTACCCAGATGGAAACTGCATTCCTGAGCTTTGGCACTGTGATGGAGAAAAGGACTGTGAAGATGGCAGTGATGAAAAGAGTTGTAATGGAACTATACGACCATGTGACGACAAAACAAAGTTTTCCTGCAAGGCTACAGGTATTAAAGGGTAACAGTTTATGCAAAGTTAAAACTATTATTTTATTGTTAGCATTGTAGAACTATTTTCCTCATTTGGCTTTGAATCAGCCTTATTATAGTTGAAATAGAGTGGGGGTTTTTTTACACGCTTCTTATGAAAAGAATTAAGCTATAGCTCAAAGTTTATAATTTAGGATTGTTTAGAAAACATAGTTCAGAATCTTCCCATCTTACCAACATTCTTTGCCCAATCACAGGAGAACTCTTGCCTTAGCTTGGTCATATATGTTCTTTTCATCAGCTTTTTCACTCTCTGCCCCATGTGCTGAAAGAGGTTGTATCAATTGTCCATGTCCTTCTTCACTGCATCTTTTATTTGGCCTATGCCTTAATTATGCTTATATTAACTAACTGCCATGGAAATTGTTTTTTTTAAAGACTTTATCCTACTCCTTTTACCTGTTTAGTCAATGGGTAATTTCTAGAGAGTTGCAAAATTCTGCTTAACTGCCATTGCAAAATAATATAAATGCCATAAAAGTTTTAATTTTATATATTAAGCTTAACGTTTTACAACAATGCATGTTATTTGATTACTGATCATAAAGAAACCCATTAATTAAAACTAATCTCTAGAAGTAGATTATGTAATATTGAGACCATGTTTGTACTGTGTTGGGAAATGTGGATAGTAAAATAAACTTCTCCATCAATTAATCACTATAAAGTGAAAATAATATTTATATAATTAGGTTTAATTTCATTATGTTTGGGACATTCTGAACCCCAACAACTTGGTAACCAGTAACTGTAGTGCTATCATGATTCATCTTGGATATGTCCTGTAAGAAAAATGAATTAATAAGGGCATATCATTTAATGAATGGAAAACTGATTATATCAGCACATATACATGCATATTTATTGTTCAATTTATATAGCTATAAATAAAAGTTAATATAATATTCCTTAATGAATATATTTCCATAGTGTCTGCCAAACCTGTAAAAAAATGATGTGGATGTTGACCATGATGATTCTCCACATGTAGCTACCAAATACAATAAAATATAGAATGGTATAGACTAGCACACTAACCATCACTTGACATTTGGCATGAAAACTTGATCAAAACTTTGTCTGAGGATTTACTTGGTGGAAAATAGACTTTTTGTCTGTGGATTTCAAAGTCCTATCAACAATCCATGATCACATTTCTGGCATATTATAGAGAAAAAAAGAAATACGTTTTAACAACAGTCATGTTCCTTTCTTTCAGCCTCAGTATATGATTAGAAACAAATTGCATAATCCACCTTTACCAATATTGCACAATGCAACATTGGTAAAATATTTTACAAAGTTGATAGTCATTAATAAATTAATAGAAATATGCATCCCAGCTTTTACCTATATTGCTCTTAATTTATTACTTAGAATGATGAAAAGAGAAAAAAATACTCAGTTACCTAGTCCTAGAGAACAATTTGGACATATCTTTTAGAACTTGAATAAGAACATTCTGAAACAAGGTTCTGAGAAAATTAGAGTTTATAATAGATCAGTAATCGGCCATTTGGCAGCTGTTTTCTTTTCTTTCACTAGCTCCTTCTAGAAACAAAAATCAGTAATACACATCCTTAAACTTGAATCTCATAATTAGATCAAATGCAATATTTGTCAATTAACTGGGTTCCCTGTTAATTGAACCCAATTCAATTGGGTTGAAAATTGTTATGCTTCTAGCATTTGTTAATTCAGATGAGAAATATTTTTCTTCTTTTTTAATATTTACCAAAGTCCATAAATTTCCCCATAAAATGGCTTGAAAGATATTGATTTTAAAAAGAAGAAATCAAAATCCTTAAGTTTAGCTATCTAGTCACATAATACAGCAGTCACACATACACAATGAAAGAAATAATTTTATTTTATTTATTTTATATATTATTTTAAAGTATTTAATTTTAACTTTAACTTTAACTTTAATTAAATTTAACTTTTTTTTTTTTTTATTTTCCCCAAAGAAAAAGCAGTTTTCCCTATACACAGAATAAAAATCTCACAAAAGTTTCAGAAGATTCCCATTTGAAATGGCTTTTATTTATAGTTCCATATAGCTATTTCCAATATATGCTTCTTCTCTCTGAAATAAAAGATTGGGAAATGGCTAACGTTGCTTCATTTGAAGTTCTATAAAATAGTGGAATTAAAAATAAATTATGAAAGACTAATTAGCCTTGTTAAGAAAAGGAATCAATATGTTTATTTTCTCTTTTCTTTAAGGGAGATGTATTAGCAAAGCTTGGCTGTGTGATGGAGACATTGATTGTGAGGATCAGTCTGATGAAGATAATTGTGAAGGCTATATGTGTGGGCCACCAAAATATCCATGTGCTAATGACACTTCCATCTGTCTGCAGCCTGAAAAGCTTTGCAATGGAATAAGAGATTGCCCTGATGGATCTGATGAAGATGATCTTTGTGGTAATTATACTTGAACAAATGCAGATGTATGAAAAATAAATAAATAATGGTCCCTAGATAATGTATCCAGACTCTTCCACCCCAGCCACATCCCTTATGTAAATTTTAATATGTTTGATAATTGAAATATTCTCAACATATCCTTATATGGTTGAAATTAATGCCATGCTGAAAAATTGCTCTGCTTTCATTTTGTCCATTACTGAAAAAAACCAAATTCAAAGGAGAAAAATTCTAAATGTTTATATACCAAAGTTCTGAATAGAATTCAAAGAATGGATGAAGTCACTTTGTTTCAGGTGGCCAGCAGATTCCTCTTCTCTTCTCTTCTCTTCTCTTCTCTTCTCTTCTCTTCTCTTCTCTTCTCTTCTCTTCTCTTCTCTTCTCTTCTCTCCTCTCCTCTCCTCTCCTCTCCTCTCCTCTCCTCTCCTCTCCTCTCCCCTTCCCTTTCCTTCCCTCCCTTCCACTTTTCCCTCCCTCACCCCAACAATGCAGCTCTAATTTATCTGGCATTAATTGAAAATTAATAAAATTAATTGTATCGAACTACATAATTTTCCTCTTTCTAACGATATATTGGATGTTGAAACAAATTCATGCTCTGATTATGATGCATTCCCAGATTTTTTTTTCATACAAATGAAAAGCATAAAGTGAACACAAAATAAACAGCATAGCAGGGCAGCAGGTGTTAGTTCTCTTCTCTGACACATACAGAAGATTGTTATATAGCACTTGTATGCAAAGGCAATCATGGTCTACATTTTATGCAATATATGAGATATTTATCCCTAATAAATTTAATTTTTATTATTCCAGTTTATGAAACCATCCACCTTGTCTTTTATTACTCTATTTTTAAACCTGCAGACTTTATTATTTATATATGCGAACTGATTGCCAAAGAATTCTATGGTTCTGAAATATACCTTTTATTCTGCAGTCTACTAGATCTAATCTTATAAAATATATCTGCGATAATAGATTAAATTTTAATTTATGTCTGACAAACACATTTCCACCTGTTTTTATTTAAAAAATAATAATGATTACTATTCTTATTTCAGAAGAATGTTCACTTAACAATGGTGGATGCAGCCACCAGTGTTCAGTAGTTCCTGGAGGCAGAATTGTCTGTTCATGCCCCCCAGGACTGTACTTAAATTCAGACAATAAGACCTGTGAGTATGTAGATTATTGCACCAAACATCAGAAATGCAGCCAAGTATGTGAACAGCATAAAAATGCTGTTAAGTGCTCCTGTTATGAAGGTTGGGAACTTAGTAAAGATGGCGAAAGCTGTGCCAATATCGGTAAGCTGACATTTACTTATCTATTCACTATTACAAAGTGTCTCTTACAAACATTTTACTATGTCAAAATGATCCATTTGCTTTAGAGAAGCAGAAGGAGTCCTGGGTTGTTTAAGCTTTAACTTTTTTGATACAGATGCTTCACAATTTGTTTCTATTTAGAAGACATAAAAATTGTATAAGATATTATGCAATGCAGAACTTGATGATACTGAATTATATTTTTATGCAAATATTTATGTCCTTTTTTGTTTCCTTTAATAACAAAAAATAACCTATACCATCAGATGTTATTTCTTATGTAAGATAAATGCCATTGAATGACAAATTTAAAAAATATTTTTCTAAAACGTGAATTAAAAATATAGTGGTCTAGATATGAAAGTGTTTGTAGAAGCCAAATATAGAAAGTGGACGGCAACAAATTAATGCCTTTCCCTGAAAGTTCATTTGTTATATCAACTTTTTTGATAACCATTTTTTAAATGCTCTTGATTCAATCTCACTGATCAGAGAAAGCATTTGACTATTTGGCTTTCTGTGTATCGGTAGATATATGTGAAATGCAATTTCATTTTTCCGTTTCCAACAATAATGAAGAAATTTGTGATTCAAAAGTTGTATATATATTTTATCGAGGACGGCTACACATGAAGTATCTTCTTTAACTGTCTTTATTCTTGCAATGGTAGGGGACCACTGTTTTTGAGTCTAACTGTGTAAACTTGAATTGTGCATTAAGAAGGAGGGAGGGAGGAAAGGAGCGGGGAGGAAGGAAGATGCTAACAGCCATACCCACCTAGCCACACACTTTTTACATCATACAACATTTTACATGTAGTTCATATACTAAATGGCCAAGAATTAAAAAAAAACATTTTGAAGACTGTTTCTTTTATTTTTCCATGTTTATTAGATATATTATCAAATTTATATCTTTAAGCTTCTATAACAAACCCATAAGCCCTTTTCATTTTCTTTGAATGAGTTATCATATTTATGGAGCATTTGTCATAAAACAAATTAAGGTAAAACAATAACAGGTTAAAAAAAGGGTTGAGGTTGGTCAGTGCCTCCAAGATCTATAAAATATTAAAGACATTTGTTAAGAAAAATAATGGAATATTGGGAAGTAAAAGCTTCCCATTTTCTTATACGTGATTAGAAAGGGAATACCTGTATACTATAAAGTTAAATTAAAAAAAACCTTTTGCACATATCATACAGGTATATTTTGGAATAAAAATGGTTATTATCTTCCAGTTATCAATAATTCTTCCCAATTCCTATGAACACACTCTCCAGCATATAGAGTAATCAAGCAAGAAATACATCAATAAAATTCTCTGGCTTGGTTCTGGCAGACAATTCTGATACTCGTAGTGTAATAGTTAAAAAAACTAACCTAGAATTGGGAGACTATTACTGGAATTCTTTCATAAGGACTTCTTAGCTTTCCTACAATAAAAATCCATATTGAAAGTTCCTGGATTCTTGTGTACCTGTTTAATAGACTCCCATCTAATCTGCTAGGGATAAGTCTGACATTTGCTTTACTATAATAACCTGTTACTGATTAGGTTTAACCACAAAATGTATTGTTGTGTTCCCAGATCCTTTTGAACCATTCATCATTTTCTCTATTCGGCATGAGATCAGAAGGATTGATCTGCAGAAACGAGACTACAGCTTATTAGTTCCTGGTTTAAGAAATACAATAGCACTTGATTTTCACTTCAATCAGAGCTTACTATACTGGACAGATGTAGTAGAAGATAAAATTTACAGAGGCAAGCTTTCTGAAACTGGAGGTATGAAATGGAGCTTAGATTTTTTTTTTTAAACTTAAGTGTACAGGACTCAGGAAACATGATGCACAAGTTATAATTGGAAGTTTTTTATTATATAAATTATAAATATGTGCAAATATATTTTATTAGTTAAATGGTAAATATGTACATCAATACATACTCTAAATGAATTATATATGGGAAGTTGAATAAAATGGGGCCAAGAAAAAGGGCCTTCTCAGTGGTTGCTCTTTCCCTAAGGAATATCATTGCCCCAGAAATAAGATTGGTCCCATCTTGATATTTTCCCAGAAGGATCTGAAGACATAATTTTGTCAGTAGGCTTAAGGACTTCGGGTTGATATGAAGCCGATGAAGTGATTGATTTGTTTGTGCTTGTTGCTGCTTGCAGGAGTGGTTTGGGGTTTTATATTGTGGATTTTTAATGTTGTAAGCTGCCTGGAATCAGCATTGTAAGCTGGACAACTAAATAATTTTGCTAAATAAATAAATAAATAGTTTTGAGGGTTTGGTGATTTAATATTTTCTTCATGGCTTTTTTGTCTTTCTGAAAATAACTGGGATTTTTCAAATACGTGTCACTTATGTGGTACATGCTTTTACAGATACTGCATTTAGCAGTGTGTATGTGTGTGTGTGTGTGTGTTTGTTTGTGTATATGTGTGTATCCAATAAAAGTAAATGTGACTGAGTTCATAAGGAGAATGCAATCCAAGCAACTGATTTTAAGCCTTCTTTCCATAGTAGATCAACAGCCATTATCTGAAATGTAGGATGAATAATGCAATAGCTATGTTTTCAGATACTAACAAATGCTTCAGCATTTGAGATACTTTTCTTTGATGAAATTTATGACAAGATCAAAACTTATAGCATTATAGCATATCTCTATCAAAGGCTGAAGAAGTGGAAATTTCTGGGATATTTCAAACACAGGCTACAGAACTGAACTTTCCAATAATGCCCTATCATTTGACTCATGTCCTTAAAAATGTAAAAATGGTATCGACAGATCTAAGATTAAAATAGATTCAAAATACATACAATGAAAAAGCTACCTGTTCCTAAAATCTTGCCTTTTGATGTGATCAAAAATGACATATGTATTCTGTATCCTTATAGATTCAGAATTAGATTCTAAATATTTTTCTGCTTAAATCATTGCTTTGATCATAGCAGCTAAAGGTAATCTTTGGTATCAATTGGCAGATTTATAATTTTGAGTGTGCTTTGGTCATGCACCCCAAATGACTACTATAGGTTAATTTGTATATTCAAAAATTGCTACTTTGCTAGTTATGGATAATCACAAAACACCTATTAACCAGGAGTTAAAATGATAATATTATTGTTTGCTGTCTATTCAGTTTATATTTATATCTCTATTATTCTATTTATATTTTCTTTTGAATTATCATATTTTCACATAAGAAATATGCAAACAAAAAGGAAAGAAAAAAAGAGGAGGAACTTCTATTAGAATATTTATTATCAAGCCCAGCATGTTTCAGATACAAGTTATTTCTTTAAGTGCTTCTTTTTTTGTATAGTTTTATATTAAAAAGCTAGGTATATCAGAAAGGGAAACAATACAATTCCTTTTTATTTCTCATACTTTGTTGTAAAATTGCCTATTACTTTTTGAAAAGCCAATTGATGTCTAGATAAAAATCTTGAGACTTAAAAAGAAGTTTTTTGTTGTGTTTTCATTTCTGTAATCTTGTATTGTGATTTTTTCCCCTGTGCTATTACATGAAAAAAGTTCCAGAAAAAACTGTATCCAAATGCTTTCTCTTAAAGCTTTATCCCTTCCATCCTCAAAATGTATAAAGTGTTGGCTGATCATTGAGTTCCCTCAGTTCCTTCATCTCAGAACATTGAGGAGAGTTTTACCCTGCTGTGCTTCCGTTATTCCTTCTAACAAACATTAAACAGGAAGCATGTAAAGGATATATTCTACAGTGTTATTTTATTTTTTAATTCTTACAATAAGACTTGAATTCAGAAAGATGAAATGCATAGGAGATAAATGCAAAACACCAATAAAGGTTTCTAACAGAAGATATTCACAATACATCTGTAGAATTCAGTGCAGTTTATTTCTGAAAATGCCCTCAGAATTTTTTGTTAGTCTTTAATAAATTGTTATACTAACATGGAAATTGCAGAAATTAAATGAACATGTAGCAGTTTTGGAGCAAGTATTTCTTCTTTTTCTTGAATTTTTGGTGCACTTATAAAATAATTTGTAAAAATTATTT
>NW_015386754.1:756664-815993 GCF_001527695.2 Protobothrops mucrosquamatus
ATATTCACAATACATCTGTAGAATTCAGTGCAGTTTATTTCTGAAAATGCCCTCAGAATTTTTTGTTAGTCTTTAATAAATTGTTATACTAACATGGAAATTGCAGAAATTAAATGAACATGTAGCAGTTTTGGAGCAAGTATTTCTTCTTTTTCTTGAATTTTTGGTGCACTTATAAAATAATTTGTAAAAATTATTTTGAAATTTAATCTTCTTTTTTATATACAAAGGCCAAATCCTGCACCCTGCTTGCATAGATAAAGTGCTATGAAATGTTTCCCCTAAAGTTCTCGTATAACCTCCCCTATCAAGCCCCTATACCAGGCATGTCAAACTTGCGATGTCACATGATGTCGTGCAACGTATGACAACTTTTCCCCCATTGCCGGCAATGGGGTGAGCGCGGTTTCGGAGTGATGCATCCGGCCTGCAGGCCAGCAGTTTGACATGCCTGCCCTATACTATCTCCACTCCTGCTTTACTAGGAATAACTTGCAAACCATAACCTTAGAGAAAAGCAGTCTGCCAATTCTTAAAGGTAAGATGTTGGAGGACTTCTCTGCAAGTAGATGGCCTTGTTGAGTCATCAAATACAGATACTTCTTGCTTACTGACTGCTCATTCTGCGACCTTTGAAAGTTATGTTGGCACTGAAATAGAAGATTTATGACTGATCCTCAAACTTGCAGCTGTCACATGTCCCCATGACCATATTATCATAATTCAGGTGCTTGGTAACCAGCATACATTTATGACAGTTGCAACATCCCATTTGTGACCTTCACAGCCAACTTCTGACAAGCAAAATCAGTGGCAAGAAATGGCAGCCACATGATCTCATACTTAACAACTGCAGCTGGAATTGACGTAAGTCAGGTTGAATCATATGATGTTTCACTTTTCAACCATGCCACTTAGCAATGGATTTGCCAGTCCCATTAATGTCAGTAAGTGAAGATTACCTGTAGTGTTTAAAATATCAGTGAATTATGTATAACCTCAGTCAGCAGAAGAGGAAAATGATAGTGGAACAATTTTCATACCATGTTCTGCATGCATAGTTTGCAGAATTGTGACTAATTATCTCAGCTCTGAGGGATTAGAAACAACTCATTTAGCATAGTGCTATCCTTTTATGAAGCATTCCAAAAATATATGTTATGTAAAAATATAAAATAGCAAATTCTACTGAATCTAGTTGCCTTTAGAGACTTCTGGCTTAAAAATTAGATAGAAATACTTTTAATGAATAATATAGTATTAACAATTTAAATATTAATGATGATGACCATGTTTCACAGTAGACATCTCCGAATTCAAATTCATTTCAAAATGTATATGAGAGCTACCTTATAGTTTTAAATTACTATGATCATAGTTTTGAAATTATTATGTTTATCACCTTTGTTATAATTATTAAAGTGTTTAGTATTATAATTGAAACAAAACTTTATAATATATTTATATTAAAATATTTATGTTATTCAGAAGGGTTATATCTTCACCTCTTGACCATAGATAATGAAACTTTATATAAAGAAACCCTAAAAAAACAAACCTACTATATATGTGTCCAAAAGCCTGTATGCCATTTTGTGCATGTGTAAAAAAGCAAACAAAAATAAAGAACTATCTGAAAGCCTTCAACTTCTGATAATGTTACCTAGTTTGGTAATGAAAAGTCTGCAAGAAAACAAGCTCAGAGAGCACCATGGATTCCACAGTTCAACCCTGAGCTACAAATATTATCTTCTATCAGTATACCAAAATCTGCTATATTTTTGGCAATTGCAAATATGTAAATCTATGGAAAACGGAACCACAAATGACCAGGGAGTGCTTGCTTTGTTTTTTAAGAAGTACATCATTTTTGTTTTTTGTATAAATTTCTAAAATTCAAGATTTGTTCTAATATTTTCACAGGTGTAAGCTCCGTTGAAGTTGTGGTCCAACATGGTTTAGCTACTCCAGAAGGTCTTACTGTGGACTGGATTGCTGAAAATATATATTGGATAGACAGCAATCTGGATCAAATTGAAGTAGCTAAATTAGATGGTACACTGAGGACAACCCTAATCGCAGGTGCAATGGAACATCCTAGAGCTATTGCTTTGGATCCCAGATATGGGTAATTATTCTTTATGGTATTTTACCATTTTTTTAAAAAAGCATGCAGAATTATTTCTTAATATTGCATTGCTTTAATTAAAAGAAAGAAAGAAAAAGAAAAAGCAGCAAAAAGGGGAAACAACCAAAACTTATTTTAAAGAAAATCATGCAATTTTTAACAATATATTTAAACCTTGACCATACAAAATATCTGTGGTCAGTCTTTTTATTACTTATTACTTATTGTTATTATTTATTAATAGTAATCAAACATACATTTTAATGACTTTAAATCTGGGGCTGTACATTTTCCAAACTGTAGTTTTTTTTTCTTTTTTGTAGTTCCCAACCTTAATAAATTCATAATACTTTATGTTGTGATAAATTACATTTTTACTATACAGTTCAAAGGTACATTTACATTTGAAAACTAAAGACTAAAACACTGAGTAAAACTAAAAAAACTAAAAAAACCTGAGTAAAACTAAAGATTAAAACACTGATTACTTGGATGGGCATGGGATCAATCTGATCTCTGGAGAAATGATATTCATAGGTGCCTCAACAAAAAAGCCTCTCTACCTGGGACTAGCAAGCCAACATATATATTTTCATCATTTAATCTTGTGAAACTTTTTTGCCTATTGAACATTTTTGCATTTTCCTTTGAAATACCTACCTTTTCTGGATTAAGCCTGTTCTAATTCACACTGAGGTTTTTTTTACTATAGGGCAGGGGTCTCAAACCCCCGGTCCGTGAACCAGTACGAGGCGACAGCATGCCAGCAACCGGTCTGCACAAACAAGCAAGATGCAGACAGCACACAAAACCACACACCCTCTGGTCCGTGGAAAAACCTCTCTCCGTGGAACCAGTCCCTGGTGCCCAAAAGATTGGGGACCTCTGCTATAGGGAACAGTTAAAATATTACACTGATTCTGGCATCAGCTGAAAAAGATACATGTAGCTGAGTATTATTGAGGTATAATGAGAACCAGCAGCTAAATGGAATAATACCTCATAGCAGCTTTGCCTAAATCAGGGGTGTCAAACTGCCAGTCTGTGGCCGGATGTATCATAACAAAACCGCGCACACCCCATTGCCGTCGATGGCAAAAAAGTCATGATACATCGCAACACATCACGTGACATTGCGAGTTTGACATCCCTGGCCTAAATGGTAAAGAGCATATGTACAGTAGATGTTCAGAGCCTAATGAATGGCAAAGACTAGAATGCTGAATAGTGATCCCTGAAGACATACCTCAAAATGTTCAGAGTACTTGGGACTATTTCTATTCCCCAGGCCCTCTAAACCATATTGAACCATTCACGCAATCACCTTCACTCCTGCAGAATTCACAATATACAACAGGGTGAAAATACTGCAAGCCAATCAGTGCTATTCTTCAAAGAATGCAAGAAAAATAATTTAATCATTGTTTTGTCCCAAGTCGCTAGAAGAATAAATAATTTTTCATACATACCCACTGTCCATGCAAAAAAGAAATAAGCTGTTAGCAGCCCATCCACATTTTCACTGCATATTAAATGCTTTTGTCTAGGCATGTTTTAAATATTAGTCTGTCATCGCTAAAGCTATTGAGCTGCCAAGTTGTCAGTCCATCTGTATTGAAAATTTGATGGAGAGTTATGAAGATTATGTAACTGGAGACTTGTGTGAAAGCTGTAATTATGGTTGTAGGTTACAGTAGCATCAGAAATAAAAGAGGGAGTAGGGGTGATATTTTTGAAATAAATGTACCAGAAGTAGGATGATGATGGTTATCAATGTCAGAGATGTGTTGAGATGATTCTGGCACAATCAATATTTCCTCACATACATAAACACATAGAGAAATTGTTAACATTTTTATTCATTTCATCACTAGGTGTAAAGCAGTTTTAACTTTTACATACTACTGCTGAAGAAAAGCAAAAACCTTCTCATTTTCACCTTGTTCCCCTCTCCTGGGCCCTTGTGTATAATCAGACCTATTGCAAGAATGTTCAAGAATCAAAATAAAATTCAAACTGAATTTTAAATTGCCATCAGCAGGGAGCTATGCTGAATTGAATTAGCTGTGTGTTAAAACATCTGAAGTTGTGTGCTGAAACATCTTTGAAGTAGTACCTATGAAGTCAACAAGTAGTATTTCCCCTTTCAAAACAGATAAACAGAATGCAATAAGAGCTAATCCTAGGTATTTGGGTATGTGGTAAACAAGATGGAGACTAAAACATATAAAGAACGATTGCTGGAATTGGGTATGTCTAGTTCAGTGGTGGCGAACCTATGGCACGGGTGCCAGAGGCGGCACTCGGAGCCCTCTCTGTGGGCACATGCACCGTCTCCCCAGCCCCGCCTCCTCCCACGTCCCCTTCCTCACCAGCAGCACCTCCGAAGGAGAGTCGCCCCTGGGCGTGACCCACACGAAGCAGCACAGCCAAGGACATAGTAGCCGGGCAGCGGGGACAAGACTCTGCCCTTGCACCCCGTCACGCACAGATGCTGCTGCGATGCATGGGCGGAGGGCATAGCCGCCATGGCGCTACTTGGCTGCCTGGGTGATCTGTGGTGGGCTGTGGAGGTGGTGGATGGCCCAGTGGGCAGGATAGAGCAGGGACGGGGGCGGGGGCGGGTTTTTGGGCACTCAGTCTCTAAAAAGTTTGCCATCACTGGTCTAGTTTAATGAAAAGAAGGACTAGGGGTGACATAATAACAATGTTCCAATATCTCAGGGCTGCCACAAAGAAGAGGGAGTCAAGCTATTCTGCAAGCACCTGAGGGAAGGCCAGTCAAGCACCTGAGGGAAGGCCAGGAAGCAATAGATGGAAACTAATCAAGGAGAGAAGCAACCTAGAACTAAGAAGAAATTTCCTGACAATTAGAACAATTAACCAGTGGAACAACCTGACTCTAGAAGTTGTGAATGTCCAACACTGGAGGTTTTTAAGAAGAGACTGGACAGCCATTTGTCTGAAATGTGATAGGGTTTTCTGCCTGAGCAGGGGGTTGAATAGAAGCCCTCCAAGGTCCCTTCCAACTCTGTTATTCTATTCTATTGAATTCTAATAGCTCCCTCCAATAGGGGTCAGGTGCTTCAGCATTGCATTTTTCCCCTGAATTCGTTAAACTGGATACATGAGAGCATAGCAATACAAAGCTTTGGAACAAATTTTAGAGAAGTACAAGCTACTGGAATATTTGGGAGCCTCTCTAAATTTTGCACTGGACTAGTTATTGTGTATAGTAGAAATACCATTATGAAATACATTCTACATGGCAGAAATAAACAACAATGGCTATTTCACTCAGAAAAATTAAATAAACGAGATGGAAAAGTGTATAGACAATCCTTGTATTTCTGTTGGGGGGGCAATTAAAATCGTGGAATAGCTAATTATTACTAAAGATAGTATTTTTAAATACCAATTAAAATCTTAACAGAACATCCTTTGGAAAATACAGATCATGGGTATTTTTCTTGGAGGAATTTATATTTTTCAGCAGCCAATCTATCAGCATTTCTCTAACAGGTTTTCTGAGCCAGGAATGAGTGAGTATAAAATGCAAGTGACTAGCCTTACTTCTACAAGGCAAAACAAACTGAAAGTCATCGATTGGCACTAGGGACATGGCTTAAGTAAGCATTCGCTAAAATTACTTTTTAACCTAGACTTCAAGCAGAAGTACATGCAACTGATGTTATCAACAATCTTCAGATAGTTCCTTTTAACTACACTACAGAAGAAGATGTAATAGCCAGTAAGTCACCTGAAATAACTCTACTGGATGACTTTGGGGTAATGTAATAGAGGCAGAGAAAAAGGATTTCTTCCTTTCTACAGAGCAGATCTAACAGGAACGTTAACGTGTATTTAGATTCAGATTGAAGATTTTTTTCCTCCTATATTATTTAGTTTATGGTGCTTAACTAAATTTCCTCACTAAGAGGCTATTATCTTGTGTTTCAGCAGAGGAATAATCTTCAAAAATGCTCTGATAATTTCATAAATCAATTAAAATAAATTCTAATTGTAGAAAATCACTCAAAATATTTAAGAATTGTTGGAATAGACCAATTTATACCATACATAGAAAATAAGGAAATCTCTAAATCTAAATCTAAAATCAATTAGTCTCTCCATAATAGCGCTGTTTTACTTCAAATTGTATTACATTCATATTAACTTCATTCTTGCAACTTAAAAATATTTTTTAACTTTTAAAAATTATTTTTAAACTAAATTAGCGATGTAAAGTTACATTTGCAATCAGTATAGTTTCACTGTAGTAGAAAATATGGAAATAAATTTGTTAGCAAAATTGCCATTTTTCCAATGATAGAAAACATATATGTGAGATATAGATCCTATCATTCACTCACTCACTCACTCACTTCAAAATATTTATATAGTGTGACTATCTTGAGAAAAAAAATTTGGGCTAATAGTGATTGGTGGCTAATAATGATTATTTTTTTTCTAAAATATTGATTATTTTATTTGCTCCCATTAATAAGGTTTTTTTTGTTTTTTGTATCATTCAGAATTCTGTTTTGGACAGACTGGGATGCTAATTTTCCTCGCATTGAATCTGCTTCCATGAGTGGAGCAGGAAGAAAGATCATATATAAAGACATGGATAGTGGGGCATGGCCTAATGGTCTTACAGTTGATCATTTTGAAAAACGAATAGTTTGGACAGATGCTAGGTAAAATATATGAATATGTCTCATAATGTATTTTTGGAATATATTACAAAGGGTAGAAAATATTGTTTGATTCCTATTTTAAGGTCTAAAATTGTAATTGCTATAACAACATGTAAGTTAGGAACTTATATAAGCTTCTTAAACAATTGTATTGCAGATCTTTGAACAACCAAAATGCTTATATTTAGGGAAGTATACATGAATATGCATGCATAGTTTGCATAGAATTTAAATAAATCTGAAAAATGATATAGGAAAGTATTAGAAAAATGTAACCACATAAAATGACCAGAACAATCATATTTGAAATTCTGTAAAAGATTGATCCAAAGTTTTATTTCCATAAAAAATGAGAAGGACAATATTGATTTTTAAAAAGGAACAAGAGCTGTTGATTGCCATGGAAGGTGGTGAAAAAAGTTGGATATTAAGGAACAATTGAAATGCACAAACAATGGTTCTAGATTTGGTTATATTTTCTGTTTTTATTTATTTAAAATATCAAAACCATACCATTCAAAAATATTATGGCTGACAATTCAGTTAAATGGGATTTAAATGTTAAAAGCAAGAAAAATCAACTGATTCTGAGTAGAATTTTTTTAATATAATGATAGGAAATGTTTAAGTTATAAAAAGCTTGGTTAGGCTTTAGATATTAAGTCAAATTCAAGTTCAAATCATTTTATAGTTTCAGAGTATAAATACAGAGCAAAACTGAACACCATTACAAAATTTAATTTAAAAAGAAAAAAGAATGAACCTGAAGCAAATAATAACGAGAAGAAATATCATCTGCTAGTCATAGCTGTTGCTGGAAATATAGCAGCGTTTACAGTCGTTGTCCACATTTATCTTACAGCAAAAAGATTGTACTTAGTTGATCAGAAAGTTAACTAAAATTTTTGACAATTATATTTATGTGTGCCAGACATCATTGATAGTACAATTGGCAATGTAACAATTCATGGATTACTGGCTTATATGCAGTGGTGGGATTCAAATATGTGAACAACCGGTTCTGTGTGGATGCCGCTTCCAGAAATCCATTCTGGGCCTGGGCAACAAACAATTAGCTACCAGTTCTGCCGAAGTGGTGCGAACTGGCTGAATCCCACCACTGCTTATATGCAATTATTCTATTGGAGAATATTGCATTATAGTGCCATAATAGGTAGTGTGGCAATTCAGGCCAAGGAAAAAGAATCTCCTGGGTGGAATATGGAAGATGTTATAAAGGTGGCTAGAAAATGTCCATGAAGAGTCTGCAATTGTACCATAATAAGATCAGGGTCAATGATTTTAGCCCTCTCATTTTGTAGGTCTAAATCCCAAATCCTATGTTTGATTAAAGTTTTATCTGGGCAACTGACAATATTGCCAGAAATGAGAGAACATAATATGCCAGATCAGAATCAATTTGTCTCCTCAGGGAAGAAAGAAACCTATCCAGTAGGATAAGGTGAACCAGAGGCTTACCTCAAAAGGTTTGTTTCAACCAAAATCTGACAGGTGGTCCCCAAGGCAAATGCAACCAAGTTCCAACCGAACAAGGACATTTGCAACGAAGCAAGGGACATGAAGTATGGCTTTCAGAAAGTTAGACTGAACAGCTTCTAAAATAGGGGCATCCTTATAAACACAAAGTTGTGCACTAAATACCAATAACCCAAAACCTTTGCTTTATATAATTTTATTGCTGCAGGAATGTGATTATTGCCTTGATGACTAGGATAATTTAAGACTGTGAGAAACAGTTGATTATTCCAGTGGATAGGGGATTGGGAGTGGATGCCTAGGCATTTGACATTCTTAATCTAATCAGTTAGTCTTTTGTTCAATTTCCACTTTATAGGAGGCTTATAGAAGGATTATAGGACAATTAAACAGCTTAGAGTTTTGAGTAATTTTCAAGAATTTCCCCAGAACAGTAGGACACTAATGGAGATAGGCATCTTTGAAGGCTCACTTAAAACAGCATGTTGGGCAAGTACTGGAGGGTGAAATTATAATTTAGAAAGAGCTACAACGTCACTTATATAGAAGTTGAACAATAAAAGAGCAATAATATCACCTTATTTGATTCCTCTGAGGATAGGGAGATGGTTACATCACCATTACAATTGCCTGTAATCTGCACTGTAATATTTTGATGAATATAATTGCCAATCTGAGAAAGTGATAATCAATGGATATTGTAATATCCATTATAGTTCCTCTGTATAAATTGAGTCTAAGACTGCCATTAAATCAAGAAAGGCAACATAAAGGCTATCTTTGGGGATTTAGAGTTTTTTCAACCAAATGTATTTAATAGCACATTGCTTCATGGTAAAATATCCTGATCTGCTACCTGATTATTAAAAGCTGGGATATTCACTGAGTACATTCAGTCTAAAAGTTTATGGTGTTAAAAATAAATTAATTGAGTGGTAATAAACATTTGCTTATCACCTTTCTAGTATATTGTGAGAACGATATAGTTAAGCAACCCTATTGTTTGGGGAACAATATAAAGTTACTTTTTTCATTTATTTGTTTAATTTTCCAAGAAATAGATCATAGCTGTATTAAGCACAATTTGAATAGAGAGTGTTTCAACTGTTTTTCAGGTCAGATGCTATTTATTCAGCACTGTATGATGGGACTGGCATGATTGAAATTATACGAGGTCATGAATATCTTTCTCACCCTTTTGCTGTCTCCCTGTTTGGGAGTGAAGTATATTGGACAGACTGGAGGACAAACACGTTATCTAAAGCAAATAAATGGACAGGCCAAAATGTTAGCGTGATACAAAAAACCAGTGCACAACCTTTTGATCTTCAAATTTATCATCCAAGTCGTCAACCCCAAGGTAAAGTAATAATTTTAATAAAAATGTTAATTGCAGTCTTTGTATTCATATTCAACTTCATTGTTAAGTAGCAAATATAAATGGGAAATTTGTATATGTTTATGTGAAAGACTTTTCTGTGTGTGTTTGTGTGTGTGTTCACGCAACTGAGAAATCTTGACATTTTGTATTTATCAATAAATATTTATCTGAATGCCAGTTTATATTTTCTATGGTGCTTATGCAGATAAAATGACAATTTTTGAACATTGATTCCCTAAGTTACATATTAAGATACTTAAAGAAAGCATAAAACTAATTGCCTTTTGTATATGCTTCTGGGAAGAAGTTACTAGCCATTAGTTGTTAAGGGGATACTTTAATTTTGGGTCAAGATAATAATAAATATTGTGTTTATGTATCACACACTGTACCAATTTTGGAACCATTCTGTGAGGTTATTATTTTTAATAAGTATTATAGTCATATTGACTATTAACAGCTGCTCCCTCACCAGCACTGTTTCATGGGGAGATTGATCTAGGGTTGTTAAAAAATATTTGATTTTCTAGGGTTCTAATAGGGGAAATTACAAATACATTTCTCTTTTTTTCACCCCGCTGCTGCTTTAAGTAGCATAGTTGCATAGTTGTTAATTATACCTTAACATTTTCACTGAAATACTGTAGTATTATCTGCAACAGAGTATTTATGGCTTTATGGGACATTAGTAGAAATCACACTTTTCTTCATTATAACTTAAGATTATTCATCTTTATCTGCTCTATACAGTGATATTATGCATTCAATACTGTGAAAGTAGACATTATGTTGAATAATAACAGTATGCTTCAGAAATCCTCTTTGTGAAACTTCTATGTTTTGTGTTTTTTCAACTATAAAAAAAGAAAAAATAGAATGGCAATATGGGTTAAAAAATTAAAGCTCTGAACTGCAAAAAAAAACAACTATTGACCTCAATATTTTATTTTCAGGAATCTAAGACTGCACTTGTTAGTAATGACCAGTATATGTCTCTGGTCAAATACAGTGTATCTACTGGACTAAAATTCAATTAGTCTTGATGTCAAATAGCTTAGATTTATATCAATATAATAAATAGTTAGTTAATTCCATCTAAGCTTTGTAATACTTTGAAAACAATAAGAAAAATCAATATTTATTTTTAGAGAAATCTTTTCACAAGGAACCAAATTTATGATATATTTCTATTATAACTGCATTTGTTTTCATCTTTTTATGAAAATTTGTTTGCAATCATTAGACTAGAAATCCTACAAATAACCCAATATAAACATATAACACATTACAGATACGTGCACTTAAGTATCCTCCATTATGCTATAAATCAGCAGTAAAGTACAGAACAACTTAAATGTAAGTCTCTCTATCATATTACATTTATTTTAATCTTAGTAATTGCAGTGGGCTTTCATTGCTAGACATTTAAAAAGTTATGTAAAAAGTCCTTAAACTTGCATTTAAAGCTTCTTTTGCTAAAAAATTAAGGAAACTCACCTGATACTATAAAATATGTCAGTTCAAATATTCCTAATAGCTGAATAACAGTCAAAAGGCAATTCTTGAAAATGATTAAGAAATGAGAAAAAGAAGAAAAAAGAAGTTTGTTCATATAGCTTACATTATGGTTGTGAGCTTGAACAAAATCCCTCAATTCCCTAATTCATAGCTGACCATAAAAACCTCAGTTCCTCAGTCTACTCATGAGTAGACAGCTGTTCAGAATACAAATGGGCAATCTCCTGATTTCTTCTTTTCTGGAGAGACTTCATCAGCCAGAATTCTCCTGACTGCCAATCTCGACTGCATTGCTATCCTGTCTCCTTCAGAAACATCTTGTTTGATATGAATCCTCATCAGAAGTCCAGTTATAAGAACTTTGTTGAATACGTCAAGAAACAGAAAACATGTAGTGGTATCAATAGCCACTGGGAACATCTTTGCCATTACCAAATCCATCAACCCATTGCTGAGCACACATTTAAGCACAATCCTGGATAGAGAAAAAAAAGTATGATTTCTTTGCCAATGGAATTCAGTTCAAAAAATCCAGCTGACCAGATCTAGTAATACCAGACTTCAGGGCTGGATGATCATCTGTATGGATTGAACACAATGGAAAAGATTCCATTCAAACCCTTCCAGTGGAATTTCTTCCCTTCTGAGAATGTACTAATAGCCCAAAGAACCCAGAAATGTATCAAGAACAAAGAGTACTTAAGTCATCTGAAGAAGAAAATGAAGAAAGCCTTCAGGCTGCCATGAACAAACAAAAGTAAAATTGAAAATATACTTACTTCTGAGCCTTTTTTATGGTAAAGCAAATATTGTTCTCTGCATTCCTCCTCTAGAAATTATTTTACAGCCTGCAAAAGAAGCAGAAATATCTATCACTTTATGTTGAAGAGAATGAATTATATGTTTACATGGGCAAGATCCAACTCGGCTTCTCTTCCTTTGGGATGATCATTGGATAATAATGCTAATAAATGTCACTTCTCTGCAGCTTATATATCTTTGTTCCCTTTTTCTCCCTCTCCGATTACATTCTTATGATCAGTTAATTAATATGAAATCCTGCAGAATAGGAAACTACACAATATATGAATATAAGCAGATGCATATTATAAACAAAGCTCAGCATTACATTTTTAATTCTAGCTCCTAATCCTTGTGCTGCTAACAGTGGCAGAGGTCCTTGCTCTCATATGTGCCTGATAAATCATAACAGGAGTGCTGCTTGTGCATGTCCTCATCTAATGAAACTGGCTGAAGACAAAAAGGCATGTTATGGTAAGTTCCATACAGTTTATTTTCCTAACAATTGCTTAAAAACAAGAACAGAGCCTCTGTAGTGCTATTTACTGATAATCCTGATGGTAAAATCTTGGTTCGTGTTAATGAATGGATTGCTTGAATGTATTTAGCTTGTGAAGATTTATTATCTTGGGTTTCCCCCCCTTTTTACTATGAATATAAATAGTGCGGTTCATAGAAGTTATCTTCCCAAAACAGGGAAATTTCTAAATGGGAAAATATCAAATGATGATGCAAGTAAAGTATATAATGAAAAGCTTCTTATTAATTTAATCTCTACCTTTCTTCTTTTGAACTCAGTATCATTCTAGGAGTCTTAAAACAATTCTTTAAAACTATAATAAAGGCAGAAATGTGAAAACTCTTGTGTATTTGGTGTTTGGGGAGAAAAATAAAATAAAACTGCTATAATGCTGCATTATCAAGATATACCAGGACAACATGATATATTAACAAATATATTATTTTCTTTGAGATATAGACAATTTGATAAAAGCAGTATTGATCCTTTTATATAAAATTTCCAAGTTCAGAATAGACAACTTTCCACAAAACGTTTCCACTCATCTTGGAGATAGGAGTTCATTATACACATCCTCTTGTATTTGTTTTTGTAGCAGAACACTATCCTTACCTTCACAGTTGTTGTTGATTCTTTTCACCAGAAAATTATAGTTACATTTTTCCATGTTCCATATAGTTTCTCTCTTATATTTTAGCTTCTGTTTCTTTTTTCTTCTTTAAAAAAACCCATATATTTAATTACTATAAGGACTGATAAAGTAAAGCAATAGTCCACACAATCCAGAGTACATTAAATTGTACATAACTAACTATTGTACAAATCATGAAACCCGCAAACTAAATCAGCTGAGTGACCTTGCAGCAGTCACCTCTCTTATCCCTTATTCAGTCATTTCTGAAAAATGCTGCCAAGAAAAGTTCAGGAACTTTTGCCAAGAGTCCAAAATAACCTGAAGGCACAACTTTCAAGCATATATATGACATATAATTCTATTTTTAAGTTTCTATACTTTAGTTAAATATGTAAATATTTTAACATGTCACTATTACATCCATTTTCAATTTTCTTATATTCTTGTATTTGGTGCACAAATTTATACTTCGTTTGAGAAAAATTATACAAAACATTTTTTCCATACATGAGACCAAAAATTAAAGGGAATATTGTAGAGAAGTGATAAGTGAGAGTAAGGAGGTAAGGAGGTAGTTTTCATGATAATTTGGTAATAGCTCAGAAGAAAATATAATATGACTCATTACTTATTAATTATATCTGGTTCCTATCTGATTTTAATTTGTTGATTAAGAAATGTATAAACACATTTGATTTTCTAAGTCAATAGGCAGCTTACAGGAATCCAGTTCAGTGGCCCTCATTTTTATTTGTCATTGGTGTAAACAATAAAGGCCAAATGTAAAAAAAAAAAAAAAACAAGCCACCAAAACCTTCTTTTTCCAAAATGCTCCACATCAAAGTGACTCCTCAAGGCAGCTTTTCTCCATCCTTTTAGAACAAGGCTATGGATTTTGTAGGGCTGGGGAACTATATTTGGAAGATTCCATTGCATCCAGTACAAGGAGCAGCTAACAGAAGCAATAGGAACATTTCATATGCTACTTTGATATGAGAAATGTATGTATGTATGTATGTATGCATGTATGTATATTAGGGCAGAAATGTTCTAGTTATTTTTTTACACCCTTTCAATATAAAGGTGAGGAGATTGGGCTCTTTTTTGAAGAAGGAAGAAAATTCTCTCCATCATATATACACAAGAAGATCATGGGGTGAGGGCCAGGTAAAGAGCTCCCACAAAGATAGATAATAGCAACAAAAACTACAAGTGAAGAGCCAGAGGGCAGTTTGGGAAATGATACTTGGGATCTACTAGAAATCTCAGCATTTCACTACATTGTTGAATAACTCTCTTTTGATTTGTTAATTTTGCTAAAAAAAACTTTTTTGGGGGAGGGGAATGCAGAATTCATTGGAGAGATTAAAAAAACTCAGTTGAATCAATCAAGTTCAGCTTTCACACCTCTGAATCACATTTTGTTTCAATCAGTATATTTTTAATTTATTTATTTAATACCAGCAAAATAGCTGAATTTTATTTATAGTAGGATAATATCCTATTATTTTGCTCTATTCTGCAACAAGTTTTGTTCACACATAATAGTACCAAATAAGTTATACACTTGCATATTGTATTTTTTAATACAGATAGTCTTCGACTTATGATCACAATTGAGTCCAAAATTTCTGTTGTTAAGCAAGATTTTATGACTTTTCTTGCCATAGTTGTTAAGTGAATCACTGCAGTTGTTATGTTAGTCACATGGTTGTTAAGTGAATCTGGTTTTCCCATTGACTTTGGTTGTTAGAAGGTCGTAAAAGGTGATCACATGACTCCAGGATACTGCAACCATTATAAATATAAACCAATTGCCAAGTGTCTGAATTTTGATCATGTGACCATGGGGACGCTGCAACAGTTGTAATATGAAAAAGATAACTTTTTTCAATGCCATTGAAAATGCCACAAATAATTACTAATCGCCATAAGTCGAGGACTACCTGTATGCAAACTTAAATATTATATATATTGTTATACATAAAATTGCATTTCATTGCTCTGTATCTAAGAAAATCACATCTTTCTTTTTTTTATAGAAATGAAAAAGTTCCTTCTTTATGCAAGGCATTCAGAAATAAGAGGTGTTGACATAGAGAATCCATACTTCAATTATATAACAGCATTTACAGTTCCTGATATTGATGATGTAACAGTTGTAGATTTTGATACAGTGGAAGAACGTTTATACTGGACTGATGTGAAAACACAAACTATAAAACGGGCCTTTATTAATGGGACTGGCTTAGAAACTGTCATATCACGAGGTAAATTATGTACTTTAGAAAGCACTATTATGTATATTTAAGAAATAAAACATAAATTAGCTTTCCTCCCTAATTAACATATTAACTGGCCATGTGTTGAGCTAAGCTGGCTATTGTTAATTGCACAAAAAGATTCTCTTAGTTATGCATTACATATTTAAGCTTCCTCAGCAATAATTAACAATACATCTTGGATTATTGTATATTTAAGCTTCCTTAGCAATAAGCAACAATACATCCTGGATTAAAATTCTTTGGCTTGAAAACTGCATTTTTGCCACTTTTCCCCCCTTGTACCTACAAATAGATTGCATTTTGGTTTGATATTTGTTTTTCTCTCAGAAATCCCAAGATATGGGATAGCCAAGAAATAAAGCTGTTTGTTACATACAGTTTTTCAAAATCATATTTCAGTTAAATTTGATAAGCTCATTTTCTAAATCTAAGGGGCCTTTCAAAAGTCTTTAATTTTTAAGCAATTTGTTTCATATTTGATCATCTTGTATTAGAATGCCATCATAAAGTATCCCAAAGAAAATAGTAATTATATATGATTGTATCCAAATATGTCCATCTGATGTTATAACATGTGACAATGATCTTGAGGGGGGGGTGCTGCCTAAGGAATGATCACATGGAGGGACCCCAGCTGCATAACAGGAAGAAAAAAAAAACTCAGAAAGGATACTATATAATTTATTAGTCCGTAAAAAGAGATGGTGAGAGATTTGTACTTTTAGATTTACATAAAGTAGAATTAGCACATCTGATCGTGTTTCCTGTTTGGTCTATCAGGGAAATCTGATACCTGCACAGAGAAGAGAAACTGCATATTAAATACACCCCAATGCCCCTTCATCTACTGAGACTTTAAGCCGTAAAAACCTAATCTGGTTTAGCATATATAATCTGTACCACAGAATCTTGCAGGAAGACCACAAAAGTACCAGTATTGAATATAACACTTTTTAAAATCTTTGTTCTCCAGAAACTGATGTACAAAATGATGTAGTCTGCATGTAGAATACAGTCATCAAAATTAGTAATCATTGATTTTTTAAAAAAAACAAAAAAACTATTAATGCTATTTAAGGTGACAGCTATCTCCATCTTCTTAGTTCTGCTGAGTGCAATTGAAGTATTGCCTCCTTTCATCATCCTTTCTTCCGACAAGCTTTGTTGAATGTCCTCTGGGACGTCCTGTTTTAGAAGCACTCTAAAACTGTTGTCTTTCAATTTTCTCTACACCAGGATTATAACCTCTTCGTTTGAAGTGAACTTTTCTCATTCAGTTCTTAAATTATTTTTTTCTTATTTAACCTTAAAATGACAATTTTAGTTTAATGTTTCCTCCTCTTCCCATCCACATTTTGAATGAACGTGAATAAAGCACTGAATAAACAGTTGTGTAACTTAAATCCATTAAAATTACAGCTTGCATTTGTTCCATGCAGTATGAAATCTAGTCATATATTTCCATGAAAATGCATGTTCCATAGATTGCAGATATGTTACTCAGTACAGTTGTTAGGGCTGGGGGGAGAGTGCATTATCTATGAAATATATGTCTGTTTCAAGGGCTTTTCAAGGTTGTATCTGCATGTTGTGCATTTCTTCACCAGGATACGTGAAACTATGTGGTCAGTGCATGCATATTCATAAAGATGGAATCTAGGAAAGGTCTTAAAGTGGCCATGCTAAACCTCAGTGCTCTTTGGATGCTTTGGACAACCCAATATTCACAATCTTCATTTTGCTCTTCATGCTTATTATGTATACTTTTGTTCAGTCCTATGTATTGTAGCATAAAAGCTACAATATGAATTTGAATTAAATAAAATTTGTATTGCAGGCATCAAATTACTTGGGGTTCAGACAGCATAAAAATATTTTCAGCAGTAAAGACTAATTAGTAGGACAGTTTGGGCAAATAGATTTTTTATATATATTTTGCAGATATTCAAAGCATTCGTGGACTGGCTCTGGATTGGTTATCTCGTAATTTATACTGGATTAGCTCAGAATTTGATGAAACACAAATTAATGTGGCTCATTTAGATGGCTCTTTAAAAACTTCAATTATACATGGAATTGATAAACCACAATCTCTTGCTGTTTATCCAGCTAAAGGGTAAAGTATTATTCCTATCAGTACAGCTTTGGGATAGTAAACAATGTGCATTCTTTAAGATATAAATTTATGTTTGCTTGTCAAGTTGAATACTATTTGCACTTTGTTATATAATCTTGTGTTAGCCACCCAGAATCATGTGGCAATTGGGCAACTATATAAATAGAAGAAATATAAATACATAAAAAGAGAATTTAGTGAATTCTATCTTCCTATAAGATGAAATCTCCATGGAGTACTAGTATGGAGACTCCATTTTCTAGAAAAAAAGGTACATATGTGTGTCAGAAGAAAAAAGATATAATAAATTAGACCTCTGTGTATCCAATGTTTGTATGGATAGCTATTTTATTTTTAGGGAATTTTGCTTCTGTATGTGTGGGACAAGTTGTAATTTTCTTTCATGATCAGTATTAGAACTACATTTTATTGCATGATTTAAAATATTTTTGATATTCTAATATTAATCACAATCTGGAAGAGGCAGTGATACTATTTGTAACCCTCTAAAGAAAACACCGATTAAAATATGATATTATAATATGACCAATAGTAAGTATCTTTGGACTCTAAGAAATTGCATTCCTATCACTGCAGTTTATTTTTGATACAGCATAATATTAAAAACTAAATAACATATATTGTCATTCTTAAAAAATTAATTAAAAATCTTCTGTTCCAATTTCCAGTTAGAAAACTCAAAGTTGTTAAATATATTTTAAAGCTAAAACTTCACATCTGTAAATTTTAATACATTGTTTTGTACATTAATGCATCTTATTATTTAGTTTATGTAGTGCAGATATGGTGATTATTCCCAATGCATGCCAATTCATGATTGTCCTTTTACTAGATTTAGAAATGATATTCAGTAATAATTCCATACAATTTCTGATTGAGAAATGGTTTCAGGATGGTAGAAGAGAACCCATGTAAAGCTATATTACATTATGTTCACCTAATAATTTGGGGAAATAGGAGATAAAAATTCATCAGCTCTAAAGCCCTATATTTCCCCCATATATCACCCATCCACAAAACTTCCAGTCTGGTGCTAGAATCATACATTTCTTTCCATAATAATAAATGGAAAAAAGAAATGGATGTCTCCTGCCACAAGTTATAAAATGTGGCTGTCGTTCCAGAATGGAATGTCTTTCTTTTCATAAGATATGATTACTTTGTTAATATGTTTAATACAACAGTATTTTATATCTATTTTCATTAAGGAAGCTTTATTGGATTGATGGGAACACAATTAACATGGCAAATATGGATGGCAGCAACAGTAAAATACTACTACAGAATCAAAAAGAACCAGTTGGTAAATATTGCTATAACCTCTCTCATGTCAAATTGTTTTGCTATAACTCAAGATATTGTATCTGTATAGGTATCTGACATAATGTGCACAAAGTAAAGAGGCATAGACAATAGCAAATACTTTGGCTTTCATTTTCACAGAGTACTAGAGTGCTGAAATTTTCATGACTCAATTCACTAAGTCGCAATCTGATTTATTTGTCTTAGTATGTTGTATACATTTAACCATATAATTTATAGCCCACTCTTTACCAATGGATTGTGGGTCAGATTTAATAAACCAGGGTTTTAAAGCCATAACTTAATGAAACTTGTGAACCAATCAATTCAAATTTGTGTTTCTTTAGAAATGTATAAATTAAGCAGATATTTATAAAGGAAGTGTCAAGGTATGGATGGTTTGGTTTGGCTTAGTTTATTATTATTATAGATCAGAAATAACTTTAAAAAGAAGATAATAAAATAGTTATCTAAAGAAAGTTTGTTGTATTGAAAATGGTACACCAAAACACATATAAAATAATATATTCTTTGGCATACTATCTTTGTCAGAATACTACCAAAGCAAACAAATCATATAATTATCATACATTAAGCCTGGTTTGTTTTTCTTTCAAAAATGAGACAATATAGTATCCTGTGTGTTTTGTCTTTATTGACTTGGATTTTTTTTTAACTTGTGCTATTTATGTGGGTTTTATTGTGACCTATGTTTTATCTTCTCTTTATCTTTTTAATAGAACGTGTGTGTGTGTGTGTGTGTGTGTGTGTGTATGTTTATGTATGTTTGAAGTTATGAGGCTATTTTGTGATATGTTTGTAAGAGGTTCTATTTATGTGACAAATGATTGTGAGGTGGATTTAGGGAAATAGTTATGGACTTTCATGCACGTGTATATTTTCCTATATTTTTTCTCTTTATTAACATAAGTATTTTGGTGGTAGTTTTGGCTTACCTTACAATTTGCATTTGGAGTCTTCAAAATTTGTGAATTTTGTATATGGAAGAATTAACCATGGCAAGAAGGCTATTAGTTTACTTCAAGGAGCAAGTATTTTAAGATGGTTTTGCATGGCATTTTTGTAGATTAGTATAAACCTTGGGTCAAACACAAAAACAAACTCAAAATATTAAAGAGCGTTAGCTGATAACACTGAAAAACCATGTTAAAAAAGGTCAGGAGTAATAACTTCTTCAAACCATAGTTTCAACTTGTAAAATATTGCCAAAAATATAGGATTGGTTCATATATAAAAAACAAACTATAATCAGACAAAAGAACTCTTCCTTTGTATTACATGTATATCCCATACAATTAAGTGTTCTTCCTTGGTGGACCTGAGGGGAAAATTGGCAAAACCCTATAGCATTTCATACTCTAACACTGAGTACCCCTGCTGTATTTTCAACAGATTCTAAGAAATAACAAATATGTTTAGGACATATATTATTACATAATTGAGATTTATTATTTCAGTCTTCTTCTTCTTTACATTTCTCCCTTGCATTTCTTATTTCCCTTATTTCTGTTCACAATTTCTGGCTATTAATGATTTTTACTTTTGTCTTTTTTCTATTAAATGTTTTTAGCAATTTATCTTATCTTCATTTCTAAGTTCATTTTAGTTGTTCCTTTGCAAAATAATTTGGCTATGTAAAATTAGGGAAATTTTGAATTATGAATAGCAAGAATTCTAATTTGTAGACCAGTTCTGTAAAATACAGCAGTATGTGCTGAGGCAGAAACACTTCTAGAATTGATCTCAAAAGTGTTATTCCAAATTAAAGGTAGGTTTGTGACAAGTCTATAGGCCAGGCATGAATAATGTTTTAAGAGTCATAGACCACAGTTCATCTTAAAATTCCAAAGGATTGAGGAAGATCATCTTGTTCTGTAGCAATATCTTTAATAAGAGTAGAAATGTATTTGGGAATACTTTTTCATATTTGGAAAAGTTAAATGTAAGATTTTGCTATTTTTATGACAGATTTCAGTTATGGGGATTGAAGTAAGTTTGGAAGTGGTGTTTTTATTTTTACTAACTCTTCCTCCATTCAAATGCAAACATACAGTGAAAATCAGCCTCACAAATAAAAATCTGGGGCCATTTTTTAAAGCATTTAAAGTTGGGAATAGGAAAAGCAGGTGTGGGTTCCAATTCTCATCTCCATTTGTTGGCTAGGATAAAGGAAAAGAAAAAAATATCCCATCAAAACTGTGTACACTGGTTACAGATATTAGTTGTAGTTTCAAGGTGTTGAAGAACTGCAGCTGGAGAAGATGGTTTGAGAATTGCTCACTTCTGCTATACGCAAACTATTTCCATTATGCACATGGTTTCATAATGTGCCCTTAATAAATGTTAAGTCATGATTTGTTGACTAAATGATAGTTGACTGGGTCCACAGATTTCAGTAATGAATAATTATGGTTTCTAAGTCACAGTGATTGGGTTCACATATGGAATAAGTCACATTAAACCTTAGCATAATTCATTCAATCAGCCATAAAGCTTTGCCTTAAATTGTGAGAACATTTGTTAAAATAACTTGACTTGGCTGATAATAATGGAGGAAAGAAAGGTGACATTTTTACATAATTTGCATATTCAAAAAAGTACTGCAAAATAAAATTCATTTCAGTAATATGAAGTCTTCCCTAAATAGTTTTACCACTATTCACTGTATTGCTTTTTGTATTAATAAAGAAAATATTCAGCAACTGACTAATCTATGTTTGCCTTTTGCCTATTGCCTTTTAAAATCCATTTACTTAAAATATAATTGTATTACAATCTTGTCAGAGTAACTGCTTGGCATTTATTAGTATGTACTGCTACTCAGTGAAGAATGGTAATCTTCAAGCAATTTGGCTCAACAAATTTTGCTTCTCTAAAATAAAAAAAGAGAAAGGAACAGCATTTTAAGCTTATATATTGTTAAACATTGCTCATTTAGATGTATTCTTTGTTACCAGAGGTATTAAGAACCTCAAACAAAATATGTGATTGAATTAATTAGTAAGCAATGGATTTAGAATTCAATCTCCTAATGAAAATGTCCCCTTCCCCAATATTTTTTGTTGCTTAGATATATTTTCATTTGTGCACATTGGTTTATTAAAGTATACAGTTTATTAAAGTGTACAAATGGCAAAACCTATGGGAAAGAAATTACAAAATAATGAGGGCAGCTACTTACAAAGAGAATGTATATAAAATATTCTATAGATGGCACTTACCACCTGCAAGATTAGCAAAAATGTTTAAAAATGTGTCTAGCAATTGATGGAAATGCAGACAAAATTCAGGCATGTATTATCATCTTTGGTGGACATGCCCTAAAGCAAAGAACTATTGGTTAAAAATACATAGGTGGCTAGGAAAGATGATAGGAACACATGTAGACTATAAATTGGAATTATAATATCAGAAAATTATGATAAGAAATGTGTATACTTAATACTACATATATTAACAGCAGCGAGAATTATATTTGCTCAAAACTGGAAAAATGAAGAAATACCATCTGAAGAAGACATAACTAAGAAAATGTTGGGCTGTGCAGAAATGGATAGGCTTAAATTGAAAATGAAGGGGAAGCAAGACTCAATACTTTCAAACATGGGAAATTTTTTATAAATGGTTAGAAAAATGGAATAAAGGGTAGGAATGGAAACTGTATTACTATTAATGCTAAACACATAAACCCAGACAACATGTTGCTTATTAAATACTAAGATTGTTACTGTAAAAAATTAATAAAATATACATAAAAATAAAGTATACAGTGAGGAAAATCATACCAAGATAACAAACCTTTGTTAAAAAAATAAAAATAAGTAGGTAGGTAGGTAGGTAGGTAGGTAGATAGATAGATAGATAGATAGATAGATAGATAGATAGATAGATAGATAGATAGATAGACAGACGGACGGACGGACGGACGGACGGACGGACGGACGGACGGACGGACGGACGGACGGACGGATGGATGGATGGATAGATAATTTTATATCTATATCTATGAGCAAAATGATACTCGTGGGATAATCACCCTTGAGGAAGAGAGACTGTTTTCATATTTCTCTTTCCCTACAACTTGTGAAATACTGATGTAGTTGATTGAAGATAGTTAGAATCAAACAGATTGTGACATAAAGGATAAGAAGGATGAATCAGTTGCATTCATCTTGCCTTAATACTTTTTCTGGATTTCAGTTTCTTCTGTGAAAATAAAGTGTCTTTGAATTCTCAGAACAAATATTCTAAATCTAACTCACTGTCTCATGATAACAACATGAGGCAACAAGCATATATCATGGTTTTATAGAAAGGGTTATTCTATAGAACAAAATCTGTAGAAGAAAATCTGTCTCAAAAAAATTTAAAATGATTTCTAAATTGTGGATATAAAATATATGTTCGGTTTCTTTACTGGCTAGAAACATGCAAGAAAGTAGGCAATTCTACTGGATGCACCCAGTATCAAAATCTGTGCTTGCATAAAATTGTAAAATTAAGATTAAAAAAGGAGTAGATAATATTGTGAAGTTTTGGTGCTCTCTGTCACAGTATTAGATGAATGCTGACAAATTATGGTTTTATATACTGTAGAATTATGCCCTGCTCAGTAAATTTCTAATCCTGCAGTACTCCTATAAACTACTAAATTGTAGCGCCAGCAATTAATATTACACTGTTATGTAAGTTTTCTGCAAAACAGAATTCAATTACCATAACACCAAATGTCATCTTAGAATTTTATTGTATTATAACTCTACATTAACTTTGAACCTTTTTAAGGCAAGTCTATAGCTTTAGAATATATAACAAAAACTGTACAAGTTTCCCTAATTATTAATTTAAAAAATAAAATAAAATGTATAATTCTGATTTTTATTTTCATAATTTCCCTAATTACTATAGAACATCCATGGAGACTTGGGCTATCAGTGGCTAATAGGACTGTGCAATCATTCAAGACAGGTGATCAGAAACAAATGGGAGCTTGTACATGGCAATTTTTGAAGAAGCCTGCAAGGCTTGAAAAAGACAGGAATGTTTTAACCTAAAAGTTGTAGTACATATTTACTGGGTAACAGGGGGACAAAAATGTTGTTACTTATTTTTATGCAATAACCAGGAAACTTGTAGTAAAGGTAACGATTGGATAGAAGGTAAACAATCAACACTGGGAAAAAAAGGAAAATTAGGAAAGTATTAAAAAGTGAAACCCCAAGAACAAAGGGCAAAAATTATCAGTAATATTGCTTGCAATAGATAATAAAGAGGGCTTATCTATCCCAAAGTCCCTGTATAGTTATATAGGAAAAATAATAACAAGTAAATAACACAAGTTATTTTATTTTGATACTGTTCAGATTTTTATTTGCTTTCTTTTTAAAAAAAATCTAACAATTGGGCTATTTTTTAAATGATTTAGAATCCATCAATGGATTGCTGTTGAATAAGCAAATATGAAAATGTAAAAAAATAGAGTTCATATATTGACATTTCTGTAAATATGATTCCTATATCTGAAAATGTGTTTCAGGTTTGTGCATAGATTATTCAGAGAATAAACTCTACTGGATCAGTTCAGGCAATGGAACTATAAACCGATGCAACTTGGATGGTGACAATTTTGAAGTAATAGATTCAATGAAAGAAGAGCTAACCAAAGCTACAGCCTTAACTATAATGGGTAAGTGAACATATAAGTTAACATGGTTCACATCCAATATTTAATCCTCTTGATGCACTTTAATTATCAAAAACTTATCCGACTCTTCCATTAAAGTATGTTGTACCATATTTTTTTAATATGAATTTTGAAGCCAGTGTTTATTTTTGGATATTTTATGTTTAAAAATACTTTTATTTGTTTATTCATAAGGTTCCACAACGTTCTACTCAATCAGGTAGGACAAGAAAGTTTGAAGATTGTATGATTTGGGGATTGCATAATTCAGTTAGGGATGCTCTTTTTCTACTGTACAGTGGAAATATATCAACACATATGCATATATACAATACTTCTACAGTATCTATTGCTGTCTTTACCATTGCTCTAGCTTTTAAAATTTTTTTTAACTATGTAAATAAGATCGCTAATATTCATTTTTAGATAATTAGCAGATCTAGAGCTAGGGCTCATCTATTATTCATAGTTAAATATTAATAGTATAATTGCTTGTTATTTTATGTAAAAATGATATGAAAAACCAAAAGGAACAGGTAAAAAAGAAAGTATAATTAAAATAGAAGAATATAATTGTATAACATAATTCTTAAAATGATTTCAAAGTAGTATCTCTGTAGTAATTATGGTTGATGGTACTGGAAGGAGAGGAGATATTCTTGCTGAAGATGGAAAAAGACTATGAAATCCTTTAGCAATGATTAAATAGTAGATTATCTTATATCTAACTATATGCATTTACTTTTGTCATTAGAAATATTTTTAAAAGAATATCTTTTAAATGAATACCTTTAATGCAGGTAGTCCTTGACTTATAACAACAATTGAGACCAGAATTTCTGTTATTAAGAAAGACAGTTAAGTGAGTCACACCCAATTTTTTTTTACTTTTTTTCTCATGGTTGTTAAGTGAATCACTGCAGTTGTTAAGTGAATCATGTGATCATTAATTGATTCAACTTCCTCTATTGAATTTGCTTCTCAGAAGCTGGCTAGGAAGATGATAAATGATGATCCTATAATCCTGGGTTGCTGCAACCATCATAAACATGCTGGCTGTCAAGTGCTCAAATGTTGATCACATGACCATTGAAATGTGATAGTCATAGACACAAGGACCAGTTGTAAGTCAGCTGTTTTTCAGTGCCACTGTAACTCCAAACAATTGGTAAATGAATGGTTGTAAGTCAAGGACTACCTCTACCAATTTTGCTTGTTATTATACTCTAATCCAATAAATATTCATTTATTGGATTAATGTGAAATAAAATCCACTTTTATGGTCAAGTAACTGGCTAAAAATAGAAAGTAGAGAATATGGTTACTTAAACAGATCTAATCCTGAGGACACAAGAAATTAGTTGCTCAAGTTTATGTAGTGATTCTAATACATTTATAAGAGATAATCAATGAACTGGCCAGGTTTTATAGCTGATACAAATTATTTAGAATGATGTAAACCAAACCAGCCACTAGACTCTACCAGCATTCTTTTTAGCCAAATGTATTAACCATATATATATAAACAAACAAATTCCATGAACTGGAATTGACTCTAGCTAAACAAGAGAGATATTTTGAATTCATAGGGAATACCTCACTGAAAAATGCCCAGTATACAGTAGTTTTGGGAAAAAGCAGATTAAGTGATAAAGATTGTTAGGAAATGGATCAAAATAAAGTATTATAATATTACAATTTTTAAAATCTTAAAATGGATACTTCAAAACATGAAACAATGCATAACATCTTGCCCAAATTCATTATGGTATTGAAATGGTTTTCCTGGAAAGAAAAGTACAATATTCAAGACTTTCTGATTTACAAGTAAAAGATGCAATACATAGCATTATATTTGATATGGAAAAAATAGATTTGGTGATAGTTAAGAAAGGTGGAATTTCAAGATCTATTACTTCCTAAGGTTTATGTGAATTTAAGTGAGGTTTACAGAGAAGCTGGTTAGGTTTGCTGATAATACCGAATTATTTCAGGGGGAGGCTGATAAATAAAAGTGAAGTATATTCATAGCCTTGAATTATTTATAAAAATAATAAAGGCAGGATAAAAATCTAATAAATAAATAAATAATAAACAAATCAAAAACAATTTATCTCAAGCAAATGAATATAAGCATTAGAAGTAGTTCAGTGTAAGTGTAATTGATGCAGATTGCAGGGAAAATTCTAACTTTATAAGATTGCTGAATTGACTTGGTAATGATCATTGAAAAGTATCTGGTGGTCATAGTGGATAGCTTGAATTAAAGTGTTAGCCAAGCTACTTTAGGTGCTGGTGATCATTAGGATAAGTTTAAAAACAAAGTTGTCAGTATCTGATACATTTATAACAAATATTTGATATGAGCATACTGGAATACAATCATTGCTTACCAACCATAATACTGAAGAACTGCAAAATATATAGAAAAGAGAAATTCATGATGGACCTAGAACAATTCCTTTATGGGTAGAAAATATGTGATTTAAAAAAATAATAAGAAACAGATGTTTAATTAGATATTTAAATGTGCTGCACCTAATGTAGAACAAATAGGTTGCATTTTTGTATAAATATATGGATTTGGGAGCTCTTTATATACAATCTTTAGGTTCAGAGGCTCCATAATACTAAAAACCAACTGACAGGAAGCAACAGTGATACTGTCTTTGGTGTCCTTGTGACATCTGGTTGGTTGGGTGTGAATTAAGATGCTAGAACAAAAGGACTTTTGGTCTGACACAGTATTAATCTTACAGTGTATTCTTTGCTTATGTCAATATAAGCCATAGTTCATTTAAGTACAGTCTCATGATTTGTATTAATCTTCATTCTATGTAATCATATACTTATACAGTCTTTATTGTTAACATACTGTAAATCCAAACAACTATAGTATTTTATTTTATCTTTTACTTTATCTCACACCAACTTGATCAGTAATTAAGGATTGTAATTAAATATGGTCACAAACCTGGGAATAATTGTATCAATTATAACTCTCAAATCTTCCAAGGATTGTGGTAGAGTGGAAATAGCAGTCCTGCATGTAGCATTGGTATACCATTGCATGTCATGGGAGATTATGCTATTGGTGATTCATTTTACCATTTTTGCCCTGATGCTTATGCATAGTAAGGTGTTAGGAACAGTGTAGCCTGTCCTCTAATGCAGAGGTCCTCAACCTTTTGGGCACCAGAGACCGGTTCCGTGGAGAGAGGTTTTTCCATGGACTGGAGGGTGCATCGTTTTTTGTGCTGCTTGCATCTTCTAGATGGGGCTTTGCTTGTTTGTGCGGCCTGATTGCTGGCATGCTGCAGCCCGGTACTGGTCCACGGATTGGGGGTTGGGGACCTCTGCTCTAATGCTCCTCTGAATTTGCTATTATCCCCTTCACAATGTTGGACCAAGATAAAAGACAATAAATCCAATAAATTTATATTTAAAAAACATCACTGGAACAATATTAGGATCTCTGGTTGAAGATCTATCTGCTAATGCCTTACCTTTTATGATCTCAGAGTTGCTATTGAAATAATGTTATGTGATACACATTGGTTGCTATTCTCTCTTGCAAGATTTTCTTTAATTAGCATTTACTATAGGTCCTTGTTATCTGTTCCTCCTCTGGACAACAACAGTTATATTTTGAAAGACATATTATTGTAATACATTGTGTTATTATATTTTTTGTTTTATGGTATGTTATTTGTGGACTAGTCTTATAGACAGTCCAGAAAATTTAATAACAAAGCAAAACTCTTACTAAAGCATTAACTGTCACTTGGTATTAAGGTTTTATTCCACCAACTTTATAAAGTTTTTGCTAGTTGTCAGTTTGCAGACCCAATTTAAAGTGCTGGTATTACATTATAAATGAGTAGTTTGAAATAGTAGTTAAAGGGACCAGGCTAGAAATCGGGAGAACATGAGTTCTAATCCCACCTTTCACATGAAACTGTCTGGGTGACTTTGGGCCAATCTCTTTTTGAGCCATAAGAAGAAGGAAATGGAAAAGCACTTCTGAAAAACTTGCCAAGAAAACTGTAGGGGTTATTTCAGGCAGTCAGCCATTATCTCAACACTAACTTGAATGTAAAAACAAATAAAAAACAAATAAAAAACAAAATATTACCCTATAAGGCATTTAATGGCTTGGATTACTGTTCCAGAACATATTATTCTGTACCTTCCATTTTAGAATAGAATAGAATAGAATAGAATCTGGAAGGGACCTTGGAGGTCTTCTAGTCCAGCCCCCTGCCCAAGTAGGAGAACCTATACCATCTTTGACAGGTGATTGTCTAGTTTCTTCTTAAAAATCTCCAGTGATGGAGCGCCCACGATTTCTGGAGGCAAGCTGTTTCACTGGTTGATTGTCCTCACTGTCAGGAAGTTTCTCCTTAATTCCAGATTGCTTCTCTCTTTGATCAATTTCCAACCATTGTTTCTTGTCCTTCCCTCTGGTGCTCTGGTGACCAACGTGACCCCCTCTTCCTTTTGGCAGCCCCTCAGATACTGGAATACTGCTATCATGTCTGCCTTATTTCTTCTTTTCTTTAGACTAACCAAATCCATGTCCCACAGCCGTTCTTCATATGTTTTAGTCTCCAGGCCTTTGATCATCTTAGTTGCTCTTCTCTGAATTTTTTCCCAAACTCTCAACATCTTTTTTGTGATATGGTGACCAAAATTGGCTGCAGTACTCTAGGTGTGCTCTTACTAGGGTTTTATAAAGCGGTACTAATACTTTGCGTGATCTTGATTCTATGCGTCTGTTTATACAACCCAGGATTGTATTAGCTTTTTTGGTTGCTGCTACACACTGCTGGCTCATAGTCAAGTGATCGTCCACTAGGACTCCAAGGTCCCTCTCACAGTTACTGTTTTTAAGCCAGGTCTCACCCAATTGGTATTTATATACAGTACCTTTGATTTTTCCTGCCTAAATTTAAAACTTTGCTTTTCTCCACACTGAAACTTATTTTGTTGGATAGGGCCCATTGTTCAAGTTTGCCTACATCTTTTTGGATCCTGAGTTTATCTTCTGGGGTGTTTGCTACTTCTGTCAGTTTGGTATCATCTGCAAATTTGATGAGTTCCCCTTCAATTCCCTCATCTAAGTCATTTATGAAGATGTTGAAGAGTACTCGGCCTAAGATGGAACCTTGTGGTACCCCACTGCTTACTTCTCTCCATGTGGATGTAGTGCCACTGAGGACTACTCGTTGAGTATGGTTTGTCAGCCAGCTACAGATCCATCTGGTGGTGATGTTGTCTATTCCACCTTTTTCTAGCTTAGCAAGCAGTAGATTATGGTCTACTTTGTCAAATGCCTTACTGAAATCTAAGTACACTACATCCACAGCATTTTGCTGGTCTACTAGTTTAGTCACTTTATCAAAGAATGAAATAAGATTGGTTTGGCATGATCTATTTTTAACAAACCTGTGCTGGCTACTGGTTATGACTTTGTTTGCTTCTAGTTGTTCGCAGATCTGTTTTTTGATTATCTTTTCAAGGATCTTCCCAGATATTGATGTTAAACTGATTGGTCTGTAATTTCCTCGGCCTGATTTTTTCCCTTTCTTGAAGATGGGAACCAAATCAGCCCTTTTGCAATCCTCAGGTACTTCCCCGATGCCCCAGGATTTATTAAAGATGTGGTGCAATGATTCTGAGATAACATCTGCCAGCTCTTTCAGAATTCTACGATGTAATCTGCCAGGTCCTGGGGATTTATATTCGTCAAGGTCGGATAGGTGTTCTCTTACCATTTTCTTGCTTATTTTAATTTTTGTTTCTAGTATGTCTTTTGCAGTGGTTTTTTTAATATGTTGGGCTATAGTTTCTTTTTGTGTGAAGACTGATGCGAAGTATGAGTTAAGCAGCTCTGCTTTCTCCCTGTTGCCTATTATTTCCTTGCCATCTTCTCTCTTTAGTAGACCTACAGTTTCCTTGGCTTTTTTCTTGTTGTTAATATGTTGGAATAAACTTTTTTTATTATCCATGATTTCTGTTGCAAGTCTTTGTTCATTCTGAGCATTTGCTTTCCTGACTTCATCTTTGCGTGTTCTGGCTGTCTGCTGATAATCGGCCTTTCCATTTTTTGCATTTGTTCTTTTTGTCTTTCAGTTTGTCAGAGAGATCTTTGTGCAGCCATGCTGATTTCTTCTTGAATTTCTTGTTTTTCTTACTCAATGGTATTGTACTGGTCTGGGCTTTTATGATCGCAGTTTTCAGAGTTTCCCACACTTCTTGTGTTGTTTTCCCCTTTAGGATTTTCATCCATGGGATCTTTCCTAGGTTCTCTCTGAGTTTGTTAAAGTCAGCTCTTTTGAAGTTTAAGACACTGGTTGGATTGTTTTCTATTCTAGTGTTTGCGTTATATCACTTCTATCTATAACCCTCTATCACTTCTTCTCTATTTGTAAGGATTAAGTCCAGTATAGCTTTACATCTAATTCCCTCCTCCACCTTTTGGGTGACAAAGTTGTCGGCTAGGTTGGTTAGGAATCTGTTTGATCTCCCGCTGACTGCAGAGTTTGTCTCCCAGTTGATATCTGGATAATTGAAGTCTCCTATTACTACTTTGGTATGCTTCCTACATATGTTTGTTAACTGGTTGGCAAAGAGTTCATCTATTTCTTCTGATTGGTTGGGTGGCCTGTAATATACATCTATAGTGATGTCACTTTTTTCTCTTTTATATTGACCCATATACATTCTGGAGAGATTTTATCTTTGACCACATGCATTTCTGTAGATATGTAGTGTTCTCTTACAAATAGTGCAACTCCCCCTGCTCTTTTTGTAGACCTGTTTCTTTTGAACAATTTGTATCCATCCATTAGTCCATTCCATTCATGGGTTTCGTCCCACCAGGTTTCTGTTATGCCAACTATGTCATACCCTTCCTCGTGTACTATTGCTTCTAGTTCACCCTGTTTTTTCCCCAAGCTTTGAGTATTTGTATATAAGCATTTAAGACTTTTATGCCTTGTCCAAGGGTATGTTTCTTGCATCTCCTAATTGTTGTTTTTCTTTTTTCTTTTTTCTCATCACTGCCTGCCTCATTGTTTGATTTGTTTTCTTGGGATTTGTGATTGGTTTTGGGTTCTAGAGATTCTAGAGATTGGTCATCCTTCTCCTCAGTTTTAGTTTCAAGCCCTCCTGATGAGTTGGGCCAGTCTTTTTCCAAGTACATTTTTGCCTGTTTTCGTGAGGTGCAGCCCATCCCTTGCCAAGAGTCCTTTGCGTAGGAAATGCAGACCATGATCCAGGAAACCAAAGTTTTCTTGGTGACACCAACCCTTTAGCCAATGGTTTATTTCTAGAATTATTTTTTCTCTCAATGGGTGTTGGCATTTTGTTGTGCTCCTAGCTTCTTAACTTTATTGCCTAGTTGTTTGTAGTCTCTCACTATTGTACTCAGATTATTGTTGTGTCATTCGTGCTAATGTGGAGGAGGATGAATTGGTAGTAATCTGTAGGCCTAATTATTTTGGTTAGGTTCTCAGCCACAACTTTGATTTTTGCTTGAGGGAGATAACATACCTCCCTGGATTGTATATCTGACCTGCAGATGGATGGTTCTGTTCCTTTGAGGATAGAATCTCCTATTACCAACACTCGCCTTCCTTTTTTGGGAGCTGCAGTCTGGGGTGTTTTTGTGTTTATCTCAGGTGTGTTTGTTGATGTGGCTTTTTTAGGGATATTTGAAGTTGTTTCTTTGCTAGGTGTCTGCATGTTTTCTTTGAGGGGGAGGTTGTGGGTCTGCGTGTTTCTATCTAAAGGGAGAAATCGATTGCTCAGTTTTAACGGGGCTGCTTCTGGTTGAGTGGGATTGAGCAGAAGGGGTTTGTTTTTTGCATGCTGTTTCTTTCTTTGAGTATTGTGTTTCCTTCTGTGTGTGACATTTATCCACTTGTCTTCTTCCAAGGGTTTATCAGTAGGGTCAAATCCTTTGGGAGTTATTTGTTCGTTATTTGGTTCGGTTTGGGTGGAGCTTTCTTTCGTACGTTGGGATTTGGCTAGAGTTGCCTCTAAGTTCCTAACTTTTTCCTGTAGTAGTTCACATAATTTGCATCTAGTGCATGTATAGTTTGAGTGTTCTTTGGGCATGAGCGCATACATGGAACATGTATTGCATACCATACTTGTTCCACATATGGGACCCAATGACACAGCGGTTAAAGACATTGAGCTTGTTAGCTGGAAAGCTGACAGCCCAAGTTCGAGACCCAAGTACTTCGTGGACCACGAAGTGTCATTCCTAGCATAGGTTACACTGTTTTAAAGCAAAATGCTTGATTCTCTTTGTAATCAAAGTGTATGTATTAACTTTATTTATGGTCAAGCAGCAGATGCCATATAAACATTATAGGTAATTAAGAGGATAATTAACTGGAAGAGACAGGAAAATATATTTTACAAACTAAGCTAAAAATCTTTAGGATTCCCTCCCCCCCAAAAAAAAAATTAAAGTGACAATTATTTTTTACTTCAATTTCTATTTTACTGTTTATTTTAGTAATATATATTTTAATTACTGCCTTTTATTGTAAAGTTTAGTTGTTAGAGTTTTATTGGATGATTTTAATTGCTTGTTATCTTATAAAACTGGATCTGATAAGCAGAATTCAAAGTTTAAAAGTTGGAATAAATAAATGAAGGAATAGGAATTTCACGTAGGGTCTACTAGCTTAAATTAACAAAGCAGGAGGTTCTTTTAACACTAGAGTAACCTTTTAACTGTAAAATGAAATTGAGAATTCATGTCCTAACTTTGACAGCAGTTTCTGGCATAGATTTGAATAATAGTATACATTTTTTTTTATCTGCTACTTAGAATATTAATGTGTTTCTTTAATAAGCCTAAACAATGTATCTCAATATTGTTCATCAAAATTTTACAGAATCCTAGGGTGTGCCTACTCCAAAATTTGAATAATATTGGTATAGTTGTCAATATAATTACCTTCTAACTTGTACTTGAAACATTTTCATTCAGTAAATTAGAAAATTGTACACATTATTGAAGTATGTTATTTCACTGTTAACTCTGCAAATACCATTTCTGTACTCAGCAGAAATTTGAGGGTTATAAAGGCAGAAACATATGTTTGTGTGAGACTTAAAAACAGAACTATATCCTAATTTATGTGTTTCTATTGTGGATGTAGGAAGAGTCAGATGTGCTATTTTGAGTGGTTGTGCTATAATAGAACATCACAGGGATTGGTTTTTTCTTCTAAAATAGAACCAGACATTTCAATGGAATAAGGAATTATTTGGAGAGAGCAGAATAGTTATGAAAACTAGATGCTGAAACTTAAGAGAAATAATTTATTGACTTTGAATAATATTTATGAATTAGTTTTTATATTTGGAATTTAAGGTTATAATTATATTTAAGAGCCAGTTTTCCCAATGGTTAACATTCTGGATTAGGAGTTGGCAAATCTGAGCACTAGACCTGCCAGCTGGGTGATTTTGAGCCAATCAGTCTTTCTCAGTCCTAGAAAGAAGGTAATAAAAAAATGACTTCTAAAAATGTTGCCTAGAAATTTGCATGGACTTATTCATTCCCAGAGTCCAGACTGACATAAAAATTCCCCCTCCACCCCAAAAAAGGAACAGAAAAGCATTCCTCAATTAGCAGCAAGGTAAATTAACATAATCAACTCACAGCTTCATGCTACCTGTGATGGCCCTACATTAGAGACTGCAATTGTGTGTATGGGGCGGTCACTAATGTGATTACAGGTAGTCCTCAACTTGCAACCACACTTGGGACCAGAATTTCCATTGCTAACCAAGGCAGTTATTAACTGAGTCATGTCCAATTTTAGGACCTTTTTTGCCACAGTTGTTAAGCAAATCATTGTGGTTATTAACTGAATCACATCATTAAGTGAATCTAGCTTTACCCATTGATTTTGTTTGTCAGCTGGAAAATGGAAAATGGTAAATGGTGATCACATAACCCCAGGACACTGCAATCATTGTAAATATATGCCAGTTGCCAAACACTCAAATTTTGATCATATGACCATGGAAATGCTATGATGGTTAGATGCGCAAGGATTGATCATAAGTAACTTTTTTCAGCGCCATTGTAATTTTGAACATTCACTAAACAAATGAATGTAAGTTGAAGACTACCTGTATATTTTTACTCAGATAACCTTTCAGAATACCTTTTAGCAAGGAACAATATAAAACTCAATCCTTGCAGCCATTAAAATATATAAAATCATTAAATTTATAATGCAAAACTAGACAGATAAAATTATTAAATAAATCAGACAATAAAAATAATTCCCAATAGATCAAGATTCAAAAACTCGGTGGTAGAGAATTGTTTTACATTCCTCCTATGTGTCAACAGGGAATGGCCTGTCCTTGGGAACTAACTCTTCCATTGGGTTGAAGCAGCAATCTTGGGAACATACAACCTACCTTACTGCCTCAGATGCATATAGGGGCAGATTCCATCTGAAGTGGATAGTTTTTCAAGTAAGATTTTGAGCCATGAAGGAATTTGCAAGTAATAACCCATATTTTAAAGTGTGCCCAAAATCCTAGAGATAGCCAATGTATTAACCAGAAGAATTATGGCCTACTATTTTTTTCTAAGAGAGCTCCAATTAAGTGTCTTTGCAGTATTCCAAGTACAAGATGATTACAGCATAAATGACAACCAGTGGTTATGATTCCAGGAACAACTGCATTTGGTGCATCAGGTGAAGCTGGGCAAAGGTTATCCTATTTATGGCTTTTGTCTGCTTCCAGACCCTAGGTTAGGATACATACAGTATCTCATGTTTGGCCCAAGATTGTGATCTAGAAGTATTGCCAGCATTCTGCTGGTATCCTACCCAGAACCAATGGATCACTTCTTCAAGCGGCTTCATATAGACCAGTGGTGGCAAACCTATGGCACGGGTGCCAGAGGCGGCACTCGGAGCCCTCTCTGTGGGCACACGTGCCGTTGCCCAAGCCTCGGCTCCCTCTGCGACCCCCTCCTCTCCAGCAGCCCCCCTGAAGGAGAGTTGCCCCTAAGCATGGCCCACCCGGAGCAGCGCAGCCAAGGACATTACAGCCAGGCAGCGTAGCGTCTGCCCTCACACCCCATCATGCACAGTTGATGCTGCAGGGAGCGGGCAGAGGGCGTTACTGCCATAGCGCTGCTGGGCTGCCTGGGCAATCTGTGGCTGGCCCTGCAGGCGGTGAATGGCCCTTCAGGCAGGCAGGGCGGGGGATGGGGGATTGGTCAGGGGGTGCAGCAGGGGCGGGGTCAGTTTTTGGACACTCGGTCTCTAAAAGGTTTGCCATCACTGATATAGACTTTAAAATTGAGGAAAGCACTGAATCCTAAGGCAAGGGTCCCCAACCCCTGGTCCGTGGACTGGTACTGGCCCATGGCATGCCAGCAACCAGGCCGCACAAAGAAGGAAAGTCCCATCCACGGAAAAAACTCTCTCCACATAACCGGTCCCTGGTGCCCAAAAGGTTGGGGACTTCTGTCCTAAGGCATTCTATATATGTGGCCAGGGTTACAACCCTACCACTGCCCATGCATAAATCCAGACTGTTAATGGTCGAGCAACCTGCTTCAGCCAAGGTTGTCTGTAACTAAATCATAACTGCTTTCTTAAAACCTTTTCTCAAAACAGGAAATTGTCCAGTTATAGGAAAGTTTCCTTTAATGAAGAGATATTCCATTACGTCCTTCAAAGGAGATAGCCCCATTCTCTCCCTTAAATAAGTGTTCATAGTCTCCCTCATCAGCTCTCAGTCCCCTGCTTGGCAAATAATTAGAAATAAACTATAAAGGCAAGAGTGCAGCTCACATATGGAAAAACTCTTGCTAGAAAAAAAACTCTCTCTTGTTGCCTGATATTCAGAAGACCCGAGATAATTTGACAAGACATCCCTCCAGTCATCTCTTTGGATTCCATTAATAGGCATCAGGTTCTGTGGAAATATGAGTGATTTTCTCTTCAAAATGCTTCTCAGAAAAGGTGATAACAACTTGCAGAGAAGTTTTACTTCCTGCTAACCCCTTACATTCATGGCTTACAAAATCTTAGTTAAAATAAAAACATAAATCAGGATAGATGATGACTGGCATGGGGAAGGTAGAAAAAAAGCAAAGACCCTTGTTTTGAAATATATCTTCTAGCCTATTTTAGTGATATTTTTTTTTTGCTACTATAGAACAAAGAGAAAATAGTATATCATTTAGAGCAGGGGTGTCAAACTGCCAGCCCATGGGCTGGATGCATCATGCAGAAGCCGCACCCACCCCAGCTCCGTCAATGGGAAAAAAGTCACAACACGTCGCAACACGTCATCTGATGCGGCGAGTTTAACACCCCTGATTAGTAGCATTTGCTACTAAGGCTTCTGTTGCTCAGTTGCTTACAGCAACAACATTCTAAATACTTTAGATCAACATGAATGTGATTGATAGGTAGCTGATTGTGATTTTAAAATAGAAATAGATCACTGCTAAACAATTGCATTTTCAGAACTAATGAAATATAATATTGACCTGAATGTTAGATTTGTTAATGTATTTGTAATAGTGAAACATTTTAATATTCACTGATGACAAATAAGCACTTTCAGACACACTTAAATAATGTAATCCTGTTCAAAATAATTGAACGCCATGTCTGATTTGCTGAACATTTAAGCCATCGTTGTCTGATACCAGCTTCTTTTTATAGAGCTCAAGTTATTTTGGTTTAAAATAATAATGAACTATTTTTGATTTATGTGGCCCAGGAAAATTTGTTTAATAAAATATTCATAAGAAGATTTATAGTTTTATAAACAATATTCTGTGGCTGAGACTACTAAACTAATTTACTGTTAATTGTGAGCTAAAATATCAAGATATCTAAGGTAAACAAATAATAAATACTTTGGATGCCTGAGCACCTATTTTCCTCTTTATATAATGCATGAATGGAGAAAAGAGAAAAATGTTACAGTACATTTGAAAGATATGTTATGCAAATTAATATTACAGTACATATAAAATTATTTTTTCAGTAACAATTTTTTAAAAAATTGACAAGTCTTAACTCACTTATGAATATATTAAAAGGAAATATTCACCTACATAATTATTAAATGTATCTATTAAACTTTTCTATCACAGATTTTCTAACTGACATACTATTTTAATTATATTTATTATAATATTTATACATTTAGTCACATTCACTCAATTCTAAATTTAAGATATGTTTTCATATGTGAATCAACAATAATGAAAAATAATAGCCAATCAAAAATTGGCTTGAACATTTTCCATCTCTATTTAACAATATTGTATTTTTTGTTGTTAAATAATATACATAAAAAGCATTTATCTGTTTGTTTACTTATTATAACTAAAATTATAGTTAGTTATTACAAAATTCTGACTTACCACAATACAGTGATTAGCTATTTAAAATAGTAAATAGTACTTAAATACTGAAATAATGTTAGGTACTTTGATATCAGAGGAAGCTATTTTTAATTCCTTTTATGCTATGGTTATTTAACAACATAGTTTAATATTTTGTAGCTAATAAACTGTTTAAATGAAAATCCATAGTACAATAAAAGAAAAAGGTAAACTCTTAGGCATAAATGAAGGAAACCTAATACTTCCAAATATAACTTAGTTACTTACTTATTTTGGAAAAGTTGACTCAGTGATTAAATCATGTTCTGATGTTTTTCCTAATTCAACAAAAAGTGCTGATCTTGATCTTAAGGCTACATGAAATGATAATAAAAAGGTCATTTCGAATAACTAGGCTATTTCTTTACTTAATTGCAAACACTGAAATGTCAGGTTTCCCAGTTTGTTAATTGTAGTTAATTATCTAGCTCTTATTATTATAAATTTTGTTCATAAGGCTAGATTAATTTTTAAATTGATTTCATCCATCCATCCATTCATTCCTACAAGGAAAATGTCTTTGGGTACAATTCTGCACACAACTGGATTTTAGTGGATTATAAGAAGTCTAAGTCTGAGAGTTTGGTCATTGTCAATGCAGAACTGAAACAAGATAACAGAATGTGGCTATTTTTGAGAATTCTGTTTTGATTTTTTGAATTTTTTCAATTGTATAGGTGCAGGAGACAGCAAAGAAGGCCAATACTCTAAGGGCTAGTGATGAGATTATCCTGGGCTGAATTGTCTTCTAATTCTAATATCTATTGTGAAAAATGATTCTGTGATCTGAGAACAAAGATAACAGGATTGTCTATTTACATGATTGGAATTAGCAGGAGAGGTAGGTGGTCTAGAGACTATTTACTATTTATACAAACAGCAACTATCTTAACTAGTAGCACAGTAGGCAGATTACTCTTACCATTATATGTTCCATTGGGTGTGATCAATTGCAGAAGCCATGTTATTCAGATCCATATGGAATTTTCCTTTCCATTTGAAATTTCATTAGTATGTCTCTTAGCAGTATTAGGTTAGTAGTGTTTGGTAAATTCCCTTTCCTGATTATATTATTTTAATACTTCTAGATTTGGAGATTTATTTATTTGAGAAATTTGTAACTGCACATGCCTGAAGAGACAGGGCCATGGCTGGTCATTAGTTTCTGGCTCTATATTTTGGCTCCTGCTTTCATTAGTTTTCATTCTAATTTTCATTGCTTTCGTTTTCATTTTTGCTAGAAAAATAAATGTACAAGTAATATATAGAACAATATATAGCATTCCTCAGATTGACAGACAGACAAACCATTTCTGGTTGCATGGATTATCACTCTCTTTTTCAAGTGCCAAGTGATGTCAAAAGATGTATATATAAGTAGTCTGTGGGATTTACAAAATTAATTAATCATCTTTAATATTTCAAATGTAGACAAAACCAAAACAGAAAGTTTTTCATAGTTATTTTGTTTTAGTGAAATTATTCTGAATTAGTTTTACAAAGCAAAAAAAATAACACCATTGTATACCTGCAGTGTTTGACATCTTTGATTTTCTGAATCCATTTAATATAGATGACTTGAAAACTTAATTCATAACTAAGGCAAGCATCCCCTAAAATACTTATTTACAATTTTAGAAGAATCCTGTAAGGATGATTTGCTTTCTTCCAAATTGCTATTATTACCTTATTTTATAAACATGTCAATATAAAATATAGATTATATCTTATCTCTTCAAAAGCATTTCCATATATCTTGAAAAAAATATTTTCATAGAATCACTGGATTACATGTTACTGTTATTAATTTTTAGAATGGAGAGCATTACTTTTGCACAGTGTGCTAATTAAGTTCCCCATAAAATTTCTTAACATGAGAGAAAATATATTAGTAATAATAATAATAATTAGTAATTTTCTCCTCCCAAAATGCTCAGATTATGCTGATATTATTTAGAAGTATACTAAATATCCAATACTTACGTATTCTTATTTTATTTTCAATGGTTTTTAAAATCATGATTACATTATGAAAATATGGATTTTTTAAGTTTAAAATATAAATTAATATAAGAGTTATTTAAAGACAAACATTTGGGAGGGTTACCTCTCTTTCAGAACACTCAAGACCACTGGTGTATGTGTGTGTGTGTGTTTGTGTCTGTCAGTGAAACCTTTAGTATTAGAAACAATCAAATCTATTGTGAATTACTGCATGTTCAGTATAGAGCAACCTAGGAAGATCTAATGATTGAGGTTGGAAGTTAGCTGTCCATAAGTGCTGCAGCCAGCTTCAGTGTGTAATGCAACCATTATCTGGCAATAAATATATACAGTATTTTGCCAGTAGTGATGCAATCCACCTCTATATCAATATGCTGAAAACAACAACACTGTGAGAGAAAAGTCATTTACTAAATTTGGAGTGATTTTACCTTTTTCTTAGTCTGGGAATTTTGGCTTTCTTGTCATATATACTTGATTCACCAAGTGAATTAGCAAAACAAAACAAAGAATTAAGTGGTAATTGGAAGGGCAGGGTGCAGTAGTCAACCAAAGATTCAATCAACTTTATTTTAGAATAAAAATGATATTTCTTAAAAATGCTGATCAAGGTCAAACTAGGTTTCAGGTTTTATCTGAAAAATAAAATTGAAACTATCATTAAGATTTGTCATTCAAGTTTTTAGGCATTATGAATATTTTTGTTTCTTTTTGGCTTATCTACTTTTGTGCATTTTTTTTAAAAAAAATACTTTTCACAGAGTACAATTGAGAGCTTTGTTTTGTTATATTAATTTTAGATAAACGGTTTGTAAACTGCAAGAGTCGTAAACAGCTTATGATGAGTCCAAATAGAGATATATTCCAAAAATCTAATAAGCATGGTTTAGCATTTCCTCAGGGAAGGAGGAGGAAGGAAGATAATTGAGAGCCAATCTATAATCAGAAGCAATAAAGGTTAATTTTATATGGTCACCTATGTCAAACAAATGACTCTAGGTGGTGAACAGCAGCAATAATTAAACCAGCAAAACCATAATCAAAAATACAAAATAAATGGACAATCCCCACTATTAAGTTATTTTTAACCAATGTAGATGCAATATATTCCGACAAAACTAATTCACAGGCTCTGAAGACTCTCCAAAGCCCAGGAAAACAGCTATATTTTTTATGCAGAAAAATTTATGGTGCAAGGAATAGCATTTCTTGTCTGTTTGTTAGTAAGACCTATAGGTGGAACTATATGTTGCCTGGAATGGAGATATACCACGAGAGGAGTGCACACATTGCTGTAAGCAAATTCAGCTAATGGTATGAAATAAGTCCAGTTGTCTTGCTGGTAAGAAATATAGCATCTTAAATATTGATGTAGTAGTTGGTTAACTTTCTCAGCTTCTCTATTGGAAGTCATATGATGGACAAATGACATATGTATTTTAATATTTAATAATTGCAAGAGTGCCCTCCAAACATTGGAAGTAAATTGACTTCTCTGTCTTTTATGACATTATTAACCAACCCTCTATATCTAAAGACATGGAATAAAACATTTTGAGCCATTTCTTGAGCTGTTGGAAGACCCCTGAAAGGAATGAAATAGGTCAATTTGGTAAATAAATCCACTACTACCAATATGGTAGCATATACCCGCATTGAAGGAAGATCAGTGATGAAATCTAGCAAAATAGTGTCCCAGGTTTGGGGGATGGGGATGTTTAGCGGTTGCAACAAGACAAATGGCTTATCAGGGATTGGTTCTGCTCTCCACAGACATGGCTAGAGGAAACTATAATCCTTTAGGTCAATGCAGGATTTTGGCCACCAAAATTCTCTTGGAAGTATATATTGACTTTTAAAATTACCATGTGTCCTTCTGTCAGCTGTCATGGCACAGCTGTACTTCTTCCTTCCTTAGGAGAAGAGGCACATAAACATCCATTGTACAATAGCTTTCTCCCACCTTTGTTAACAGTGAAACAATACTTTGTTGATCGGTCTTGAGTTTATCCATCCAGGCCCTAGCAGGGGGATGGCAAACCTATGACACGGGTGCCACTGGTGGCACGCAGAGCCCTCTCTCTGGGCATGTGTGCCTTTGCCCCAGTCCTAGGCCTTCAGCTGGGCTTTATAAAACCTTTTTGCTTTAGGCCTCACAGCCATGTGCAAAAAAAAAAGTTTCAATCAATCAATTAATTTCAACTTCTCACAGGGAAAAAAGATCTTGCAAAATTGGAATTGATTGATTGAATTTTTTATTCCCACCCAGTCTGCCGTTATCACTGCAGCCATGCCCACCCAATAGGCCATGCCCACCCAATGGGCCACGCCCACCCGGCACACGATGATACATAAGTGGGTTTTTGGTTGCAATCTGGGCACTCGGTCTTTAATAGGTTCGCCATCACTGCCCTAGCATATACATCCTGCTGCTGCAATACCTTAATCTAATCAAAGAGATCATCAACCTGCCTTTCTGCTCTCAGCCTTTTGCATTGATCTGCCTTAGCATAGGCCTTACAGTTGCTTGGCTGCAATGTCAATGCTGGGGTTGGGAGGCATGATTGGGGAACCTGATACTCTGGCTTGCATGAAAGAGTGTCTGAAAACTTGTTCTGGGAGCCTGCAATATAGAAAATGTAAAAATCAAAGTAAAAGAGAATTGTGCACATCTGATTTGCCAGGGTATGAGAGATGTGTTTGCAGCACCTCTAAATTTTTATGGTCAGTATGGGTTTATATGGTAAGTAGGTGGGTTGCTCCTTCCAGAATGTGTCTCCATTGTTATAAGACATGTTTTTGCTACCAATAGCATAATTTCTCTCTACTTAGTGCAGTGCTCTTGAGTAAAACACACATACAACTGTAAGTAAATCATCCCCGCCTTCCTTCTCTGCTTGGAGTAGAACTGCTTCTATCACCACATCTGATGTATCTGTTTGTACTAAAAGGGGTGGGAGGGGTCAGGGTGGCAGAGGAGTTGTTGAGAAGATGTGGAAACTTTGAATACAACCTTTGGCCTGGTTAATTGTAGATTAAATTTGTCTAATGTATGAACATTTTTGCAGACATTTTAGATAAATATATTATTGTAACACAAGTCAGAAATGTATTGCAAAAATTATGGAACAATAAGCTTTTTGATATAGTAGAAAAATGCACATTTGATCTGATTTAACTGGACTATTTAGGTTATAGAATATCCCCAGAAGGCATACAGATGGATCCAGCAAAAGTGCAGTGTATTTTATCATGGCTACCCCTCATCCCACTCCATCCCAGACATTATGGAGTCTGTACAAATTGTAAACCCGAATCTCTTACAGAAATCAATAGATATCATCGATCTAAAAGTCAAGAAATTAGATATTTTCCAGTTAATGGTATAACCAGAATATAAATACTAAAAACTATATTGATAAAATTTGAACAAGCTTTGTTAACAATATTGTATAATTATCAATAGCCTTAATGGCATCGGCATACAAGAAAAAAAATATTTAGTTGAGTGCCCCGCACACCGCTAATGTCTAAAAGAAGATAACGATTCAAAAACTAAATACAAAATTGGAGACAATGATAATGTTATTCATTGGATCGAGACACAAATATATTGGTAATACTATGTTTCCCAAAAAATAAGACTCACCCACCCCAAAGAAAGCCCTAGACTGATTTTTTGGGTGGTCCTAATATAAACCCTACCCCCAAAATAACCCTGGGGTGGGTGGGCGTGGCCAGCAAAGGAGGTGGCAAGCCAGCATCAGCCACAGCCAGCACAGCGCAAGTAATTCCAAGTGTGGAGGCAAAGGTGGAGGGGCAGGCAATCCAGTCTCCCTCTGGGCAAAAAGCGTTTGGGTGCCTATGGGGCGCTTGAAAATGGAGCAAATCACTCCATTTACAAGCACCCCATAGGTGCCCAAACAATTTTCGCCTGGAGTATTGACGGAGACTGGAAGCTTTGTCTACTTGCAAAAGGAAAGAGTGTGGTAGGCAGAGGGAGGTGGCACCACCCTGTCCTTCAGCTTCCCCTGTCTAACCCCACTACTCTCCTCCCCCATCTGCTTGGGGAAGCCCTGGGGAGCCCTGTAAGCCATTGTGGCCATGGGCAAGCAGATGCTGGGAGGGGGTGGGTGGGCAGCTGCAAAGTCAGACATTCCCAAAAATAAGCCCTAATGGATCTTTTGGTCCAAAACAAATATAAGACCTGGTCTTATTTTCAGGGAAATACGGTAACTCAAGCCACAGGATAAAAATACCACATGGTAATCAAATGGTAATGGAAAACAATTATCTGAAAATACACTTTGTAAATTGAATTTGATCCATATCAAAACTCTTTTCTACATCCAACAAAATTTGAATAAGTGATACTAATTTATCTGTAGCTATATCCACAATAACAACCTTAAGTCAAATACTGTAAGAATTTATCGAGTTTTGGACTTCTGAGGACAGCAATGGCAGAATGAACATGGCTCAGAGAAAAAAAAAATATTTTATTATACTAGTAAGAAGGGACCCTTTAATATAATGGAGTAATATTTGAAGTTAAGCCTGCTTTAGAACAATGTACTCAGAAATTACTTACAAGATTGTTTTAACCGAGCATGTCAAACTCACGTCACATGATATTGCGCAACGTATTGCGACTTTTCCCCCATTGCCAGCAATGGGGTGGGTGCGATTTTGGCATGACATATCCAGCCTGCGGGCCAGCAGTTTGACATGCCTGGTTTAAACTATAATAAAGACTATAGAAGAACCTCAGATTTTATTATATAAAGCTGACTGATTTGAATGTGGATTTGGAATTTTAAAAAATGCTAGATTACAAAAGAGATATGGGAAAAGATGCTTTGGATCAGAAAATGGACTTACAAATCATCCACTAAGTGATATGGAAAAAGATGCCAAAATGGAATTACAAATGAAAACAGATTTCTTAATAATTAAAGGGGATATGCAAATAATAAATCAGAAGAGAGATATAAAAAGGCTACCTGTTTTGGATTTACAAAACAAATTTGTGAAACCAATAAAACTGTTTCTGAGAGAAAACAAAGAGAAAATGATAAGAAATCAACTTGTGGGACATTATTTAATTTTAAAAAGATCAAGCTTTTTAAAAGCAGACAGAAGGTCTGCATACTGAACATATTCAGTCAGGGTTAGAATATATATGCTGTGGTTTCTTAAGGCTCGGAGATCTTTTTTTGACCAGGACAGAATGACACAGATCTGTGTAAGTTGAAAGAGATTTCTTTTGCTTTATTTCTTAGTTAAAGTGATCAGTTGAATTACAAAATTGATTTTTTTAGTAAGGCTAATGTAAATATATATTTCTGTGTCTCTCTGTGTGTGTTTTACTATTTCTAGTAGTTCTTAATAGACTTTTGCCGATTAGAATTAAACAATGATTTTTTTACAATTTGATTATTGATAAGGAATAAGAAATAGGAAGAAAAGATGCTTTTCTGAAATTGAAATACTAGAGAAGGTGTTAAGTTAATGAAATTGTTTAAGCTTTATAGGGAATTATCTTTTATATATCTTCTTTTTTTCCTGCCCCTTTGGGCTTTTCTTTTTTATATTGTCCTTAGTTTCTATTAGTTTTTTACCTTTGCATTTGTAAATTTTAATAAAGTTGTTATTAAAAATATTTTATTTTTTATGAATCCAATTAATCTAGATGCATTGAAAATGGTATTATTTTTGTTGCTAGTGTTGTAGTTAATATTTTAGCATAGATATTGCTTTGCTATAGCATACAGTTATTTTAGCATATAGAAATTGGCCTATAGCTTCCATATCTTCTAGATTCTTTCGGTCAGATTTTAATATTTCTGTAATACGGTCCTCATAAAATAATGAAGGAAATATTTAGATATTGATTATTGATTATAGACATATAACAAAATAAATGCCCCAGTAGATCCAGTGCTTTTTTTGTAAAAAAAAAAAAAAAAGGTGCCAGAACTCACACACGTCATACAACCCGCCTTGCCTAACCTACAAGGTTTACCTTTGTAGTTGAAAAAAAAAAAAAACCTTCAATTTTTAGTGTATCTAAAAGACTAGGATTTTGTTCAAGGTAAGTTAATACTATTAATGTTACCATGCACTGTGTGGCTTTAACTTACAACAAGACATCTTATTAATCTTTTGGGGCATTTACCATGGCATACCCATTTAGTTTAATGAGTGGAAATGTCAGCTTTCTATGTGGAATGAAATTGGCCCAATAAAACAAAATTTGGTTGCTTGTAAAAGATTGAATTACTTTTAAGAAGTTGTCAAACAAGTTGGAAAAAATTACATTTGGAGTTTAATATGGATATTGACTTGAAACAAATTAAAGTTGAAACTTTGTCAGTGAACAGATTACTTTTAATTTGCCTTTAAGTTAAACTCAATTTAATAAATAGATCTGATTAAACCTCATACTGTAGGTCCACCTTTACATCTGACCAATACATCATTAATATATTTTTTTTATTAATAATAATACCTCAAAATCACAAGACCTTGGCTTTATTCTTATTCTTCACCTCTGCAATTTGAATATAAAGTATAAAAGACTAAAAATAGATTTTTGTAGACATCCCAGCCTTTGAACTACCCAAGGAACCGAAACAGCAAAGTTTTGCTGTCGGGCAAGCTTCCACACCAGCTGCCTTTCTTTCCTCTCGCTTCGCCTCTTTTTAACCTCACACTCCACCTTCTGTAAGGGAAGGCAAAAGGCTCACTCACCCTCTTGTGAAAGATGGCTTCCATTTTATGTCTCCTACTGCCACCATGGGCTTCCACACCATATGATCTGACTCAGCCAATCAAGCCACACTCTGGCTGTGGTACTCCGGTGCGTCATGGCTCCTCCTAGAGGAGGCAGACAGCACCGGAGGGGACCCTTCTCTCACTGTACCGCCAGTGGGGCATTTTCAAAAGCAAATGAGGATAGGAAGGGCAACAATAGGAAAAGAATGCAACTCTGGAAAATCTGTCGAAAAATGGTGCCGGAACAGAGTTCCGGTGCATTCTATGACAAAAAAAGGCCTGAGTAGATCTATAAAAAGTCAACAAGAAATCCATCTGATCAGGCTTTCTTTGGTTTCATCATTTGCAGTGTGATCTTTGCTAATGTGATTGTGGTATATTGTATCATTATGATGCAGATTGGAATGTGACTTGATGAATAACTCCCTGCAATATTACACACTTATGTGTCCTGAAAAGGAAAAGAGGTCAAATTGCAACATATGCATGACATCATCATCATCACATAAATGCTACAATATGCATCTGACATATAAATAATCAAGTATGCCATGTGACATTTGTATGATGTCGTCATCTTAGTATCCTCACAGTTTGCTGCAGAAAACATCTGCAATGGTATTGCTGCAGCTGTAGCAAATGTCAACTCAGTAGTTCCTTCTGTTTCCAGATTTATACAGGGATGCAAAAATATGATGTCTGTGCCTGAATCTCACTACCAAAGCCTCCAGACCTTATGTCTCATCCTTCTGTGAATAAAGGTAGAATCACAGCAAATTACTATTCCATCCCGTCCTCCAGTGATAGCAAAGCTTTGCTTTGTGCCATACATATTCAACATATGGGCATGGATGCATTCAGATTGAGATAGGAAAAAAGCTTCAGATACTACCTGAATGCTTTCATAGTATTTGTCAGCAGCTCTTTAATGAAACTGTGCCTTATCTTTTTATGGTATCTCTGAAGTTTCTTCTAGGATAACTCAACTTAAATAGTTATGATCTCCAAAGGAACTTACAATAAATGGTTTAAAATAATAAATTGCACTTTAAATATTTTAGAAGACTTTGGTTATCCATGAATGTGGCTAGATATCTAACTGAAGTGGGTTTAGTTGCACTGGTTAATAATCATTTTGGGGAGAGAGATAAGGCGTGCTATCTTGTCAATTTTCATAGATTTCTCAGTAATGGTGATATGGATTTCTCAGTGAATTTTAATAATAATAGAATATTGCTGGAGTGTGTTAATGATTGAGAATTGGATTCACAGTCTTACACTGTCTCAAGGTCACTATTAGAGAATGATAGTTGAGAGCCTCGTGGAGTTTATGTTTTTAATTCCATAGATTCTTTTTTTTTTCTGTTTTGTGCTCAAATTATTACATGATATTCCTGGCAATAGTCATTCAGAGATTTCAGTGTTCAGTGATATCAGTATGCTCATAACATGTAACTTTATTTCATCTTTCCATCTGTATCAGGACTCATAATTAATAATAATAATAATAATAATAATAATAATAATAATAATAATAATAATAATAATAATNATATCACCGTAGTACTTCTTTTCATTAAACTAGACATATCCAATTCCAGCAACCATTCTTTATATATTTTAGTCTCCAGTCTCCTGATCATCTTTGTTGCTCTTCTCTGTACTCTTTCTAGAGTCTCAACAACTTTTTTACATCGTGGTGACCAAAACTGGATGCAGTATTCCAAGTGTGGCCTTACCAAGGTGTTATAAAATGGTATTAACACTTCACGTGATCTTGATTCTATCCCTCTGTTAATGCAGCCTAGCACTATGTTGGGTTTTTTGGCAGCTGTAGCAGACTGGTGGCTTATATTTAAGTGATTGTCCACTAGGATTCCAACATCCCTCTCACAATTACTACTATTGAGCAAGGTACCACCTATACTGTACCTGTGCATTTTCTTGCCTAAATGTAGAACCTTACTTTTTTCACCATTGAATTTCATTTTGTTAGATAGTGCCCAATGTTAAAGTCTGTCAAGATCCTTCTGTCTCTTAAGCCTATCTTCCGGCGTGTTGGCTATTCCTGCCAGCTTGGTGTCATCTGCAAATTTGATGAGTTCCCCATCTATCCCCTCATCCAAATCATTGATGAAGATGTTGAAGAGCACTGGGCCCAAAACAGATGTAGCTGCAGTTCCATTGAGGAATTAAGGTGTTTGATAGTTAAATGGAGGTCGTAATGGGCTGAAGGAAATCTAATACTGAAGCTGGATACAGATAAGATGGAAATGCTGTGTTTAGGTGGGTCTCAGTTTGAGAAATAGGAGAACAGACTTTTGCAACTAAGATTGCACTCCCTTCAAAGCAACAGAAGTGTGTTTGAGGCTTGTCCTTGATTCAAAATTGTTAGGGGAATAGGTGGCATTGTAGCATGGATGGCCATAATAGACTAGAATAACATAGCCTCATGATCCATGACTTAAATCATCTGCTGATTAGATTTCTGCTGTGCTTTCTATATTACTATTCTTGCATTTTTCAGGGTTTTTTTCTAGTTTTACAAATTCATTGTTTTGTATGTATATAATTATGTATATGGTATGTTTATTAATTTAAATAGTTTTTTTAAAAAAAACGAAAATGCTTAATTTTTACAGATAAAAAGTTATGGTGGGCAGACCATAACTTAGGCCAACTGGGCACCTGCAATAAAAAAGATGGAAGGAATCCTACAGTTTTGCGAAACAAAACTTCAGGAATTGTACATATGAAAGTATATGACAAAGCAGGACAGAAAGGTAAACCACACATTAAGTTTTTGAATAATAAAATACATAAATCTCTTTATGGAGGAATATACTTCAGCTCCCATGAACTAAAGTGTTTTTTTTTACCAGTTCTTTCTTTTTCCATAGTCATTTGTGCCCCCAGAAATTTCCAAATCATTGGAAAACCCTGTGATATTAAGTGGTAATGACAGAGAACTACTGGAAGATAAAACAAAACAAAACAAAATAATTACCTACCTTTCTATAATAATTATCTTTATAGCTTGGGGGCTTCTGTTGATATAAGAGCTCTATGCATTCTTGAACATTTTGCTTTGGAACAACTGAAAGAGGATATAGTGTGTTTATTAATATTGCTTTGCAGAACAATTTGGTTGATGTTAGCTCCAGTGTCTTAATTAAAACCAAATACATCATTGCTTAGTTTATTACCTACCTTAAAGTATCTTCTACATATATTCTTTGTTATATATTCTTTATAACTTATCCCAGCTGTACAGTTTTTTTGTTAAAGTTGAGCTTCTTGCACTGAGCTTGGAAATAATGGTAATCTATTAATCTCTCTATATGTTGATTGTTAAGAAAAAGTTGAGGCATCTACATCATCATCCAGTCTTTGGATGAATGAATCAGGCAGGCTTGAAAATCTCTCCATACTCTCAAAACTTTGAATGCAGTTACATTCAGGCTTCAGCTGACAATTTGGGACTAGAATCAACTGGCAAGCTCATAAGAAATCAATAACTAGTGACAAGTATTTTTGTTTATTTAATATATAGTTTTTAATCTACTTGGCTGCCTAGCTCACACAGTGATCCTAGGGGGCTCATGGCAACCAATAAAAACTATAGCATAAAACACATGATACCCTTCCCACCAACATGCAATAAGAACCCATACTACATCCTTTCAGAAAACTATAAGGGTAGAGCCTCCCCGGATCTCAGATGGGACTCAGTTCCAAAAGGCAGGGGTAGCCAAGGACACATCTCCAAGGTCCCACTAGGTGACAATATTTAAAGGAACTCTATACCCAGCAGATATCATTAAGAAAAACCAAGTAAGTAACCTAGCCCTGTGGTGAGAAGACATTTAACGGTAAAATCCAGCCTCTTGAATTTCACCCAGAAAGCAATTGAAATCCAGTGCAATTCATGCAATAGAATTGTAACAAGGACAAAGCTTGGGATGCCCAGAACTGTACACATTGCTGCATTCAGAACTAGTTGTATTTTCTGGATGTTTTCAAGAGGAGTCACATGTAGAGCCCCAATTTGTTACAGTAGTCCTACCTTGTCAGCTGAAGCCTGACTGTAACTGCATTCAAGGTTGTAAGTTTTGAGAGACTATGGAGAAATGTTAAGGCCTGTCTGATTCACCCATGCAGACACTGGATGATGACTCCTCATCTCCAATCAACATATAGAGAGAGGCGTGAAGAGTTTACCACTATTTCCAAGCCCAATGCAATGAGATCTGACTTTAATAAAAAAAACTGAACAATGGGGTTATGTTATACAGAATATATAACCAAAATATATAACCCCCAATTTATTATTGTATAAAACTATAACAAGAGAATTCAAACAACTGAGGATTTCAGGTAGAAACCCTATTTATAAATCTAGCTTTCAAACTCTTCTTTCCCCGACTTATGCAATGGGTTACTTGGGCCTTACTTTAAGAAAAAAGAAAGCTTTACTTCCAACTTTTTCACATTTAAGTCAAATTATTTGAAAACTAACGTTCATATTTGTAAAGTTATCTTTTCAGCTTGTGGTTATAGCTCAAAATGTTAATCAAAATGTGTACTTTCTCTTCCTATTTAAGAAAAAACAAGCCCTTTTGAGCTAACTTTATTATTCTATGGGCAACCACTTAGAGCAAATTCTGAATTTCTAATGGTGAACAACTATAGGTAATTTGCTATTGGTACTTCAAAAAAGAAAGGTATGTCAGGCATACCCTATGTAACAGGGCAGATGACCTATTTTTTATGAATTCTGTATGAAACTAATTAGTAAGGTCTTCTTCAAACTGAGTTTGATTTCTGCTCACTATATATCCATACCTACAGCTAAACTATACCCTGGAGGGTATACAAATATACAAATATTGATCATACACAATGCTGCTTAGCTTTCAAATCCAAACAAGGTTCATCAGCTGCTTCTAGCTACTACCATCTACTAAGATGTAATGTAATGAAATCATTGGTACTTTATAAAAAAATTGTAAAACTTCATTGTTTCTGTAATTTTAATAGGTAGCAATTCTTGTCAAATCAATAATGGAGGATGTTCCCAACTTTGCTTACCAACTTCAGAATCCACTCGAACATGCTTATGTACTGTAGGTTATAATCTTCAGAAAAATCGTATGACATGTCAAGGTATAATCATTTATTCATTTTCAGGGGCTAAGTAAAAGAACTCAAAATACAAATTTAATAATCCCAAAAGTCAAATGTATTATTGATAGTGGAAGAAAAAAAATATCATGCTCTGGGTCTTTGTGACTGTGTTTTCTGAGGGTTGGTTAGTTGTTTTTTTAATGAATAGACTCAGTTCTTTACTAATTGTGTTGTTAGGTTTATAAACTAAACTTACGTAATCTTTGGTTGTATAATTCTAGAATTAGTAATTGATATAATCTGCCCACAAAATGTAAACATTCAGAGCATCAAAAATAGGTATAACCAATAGTGTCTGCATCCCCCCACTGTGTTTTTTTTAATCTGTGTTGTATTTTATTGAGATACATATTGACAGAGGTAAAAGCAGAGTATTTGCACAATCATTTAGGGGTACTAAAATCATTATTTAAAATAGTTGCAAAATCAAATAATTTATTTCAGTTTATTGATGATAAAATAAATAAAAATCTAATCAGTTTTTCAAATTATATCCCTAGGAAAAATTCTTAATTAAAATTAACTTGATGACTTGAACATCAATTTTCTTGCAATAATGTTGACATAATCATGGTTAGAAGCTTAAAATCTCAGTTCATTCATTGAAGTCCATATTTAGCAGAAGTATGTGAAAGTAGAATCAAGCTTCTTAAGAGTATATTTAGACAGATGCAGGTTACAGTTCCAAAAAGATATAATAAGATCTCATGAGGGTCATCCTTCCCACCCACTTTCTGACAAGCAGAAACTGGTTTCTCTTAACAACCATGTGATGGCTTCACAACTTTGCAAAAAAAGATTATAAAATGGGGCAAAATTCACATAACAACTGCCTTGCTCAGTAGTGGAATTTTTGGGCTGAATTGTGGTCATAGGTCGAGGACTACCTATACTAGCTTTTAATGATATTCTGTTTTTTCTACATTGATTTTTCTATTTTCTTTCTTGATATCTTGATGATCCCTCCCACTTCATAATACAACTAATTAAGAGCCAGAAGTTTGTCTTTTGGCTTCAGATATCTGGTTAATTTTATAACTACTTGTTATAATATATCATAATAATAATATATCAACATTTTTGAAATATTATTATTTTTCTTTAGGTATAGAGTCGTTTCTCTTGTATTCTATTCATGAAGGAATCAGGGGAATCCCTCTTGATCCAAATGACAAAACAGATGCATTAATGCCTATAACAGGAACATCTTTTGCTGTTGGTATAGACTTTCATGCAGGTAAATATATGTTTTACTTATAAAAGGACTGTAAATTTAGAAGTCCCAAAGTTACACAAGATCACTATTCTTCGTTCTCAGTTACATAGATCTATATTAAGAAAAACAGTTGCAAAAATGTAAAAAGGGGGAGAAATGTATATGACATATATACTGATTTTCAGTATGTTTTATACCTAAACATTTACAAATGGAAAGAGCAAAAATGAATTTCAAAAATAAAAATCTTATAGAAGCACTTCAAACTAAAAGATCCGAGTATGCTCAGTGAATAAGATATTGTTGGAAACAGTATTTTAAATATTTATTCTATAGGAAATGATACAATCTACTGGACTGACATGGGATTCAATAAAATAAGCAGAGGTAGCAGAGATCAGACATGGAAGGAAGATATCATTACAAATGGTTTGGGAAGAGTGGAAGGCATTGCAGTGGATTGGATAGCGGGTAGGTTTTTTTTGTTATTTTTATTATTTATAACCATTTTACCTTATCTTTTCTGATTTATAACCAAGCAATTCTTTCAGTTTTATCGCAAAGGTGCATTTAAAAAAAATAAAAAAATAGCACCTTTGGGATAACCATGGCCTGTTTTTTCTTTATAACAGTAAATTACCAAATAATATAAGAAAATGGAATTTTATTTACTAGTATAACAAAAATCTGCTTTTTTTTTTTAAAGCGGAGACTTTTTGTCTCTTCATATTATGTGGGATGCTTTTCTTCCGATAACTGTACTATTTATTTTATTGTATTGTACTTTAAATTCTCCAAGAAATACAAATCACTTAGCCAATCATATGGTGATGGTGGAACTAATTCAATAAGGGAATATTTTTTTACTCAAAATAGGTACATTGTGTCTGCAGTGGACTAATCACTTTTACCCTGTGTCCCCACAAATATGAAAAATTGTATTGTTAAAAATGGTGATTGATATTTTAACAAATTAAATATTGGGGGGATTCTTAGGCTGTCAAAATTGGGTTTTAGGTTGACAAGAAGGAGTCATGTGATTTGCCAGACCATAGATTGTTCCATCATGGTATAGATGTATTTTTAACATAAGGAAATTTGCAGAAAGAAAGCTTATTCAAATAGAATAATACAAATATGCCCACTGATTTTGCTTTTTAGTAATTTAATTTGTGAAAAGTTGATATTAGTATTTATTTTTTTTGTAGTCATAACTGATATGTTTAATAATAGCCTTATGTCTCCATAACTGCATTTTCTTATTGCTTCCAGGTAATATATATTGGACAGATCATGGCTTCAATTTTATTGAAGTTTCTAGGCTTAATGGCTCCTTTCGCTATGTTGTCATATCTCAGGGTCTGGATCAGCCAAGGTCTATAGCAGTGCACCCTGGAAAAGGGTAACTTGATAACTGATATGCATGCAAGTGAATACATTTCTTAAAAAGTATCTTAAAATATTGAAAGCTAATGAGGAATAGTGTGTAAAATAGATCTAGGAGTTACAGTGTAAATTTGACATTAGCCCACAAACCATTAAAGCTTTAAAATACAGCTTCACCAATAGCATAAATAAAATCATGTTTATCTACTTTGCCATGCTGTTTTATGGGCTGTTGATATACGTAAATTTCTTTTAGCACTCCCCCAAAAAAATAATTCAGTTGAAATGGTATATTTTGTTGCATCTTCAGTTACAAGTTTACATTAAAAAGGCAGCACAGTTAATACTGACATGAGATTTATTTCAGTATTTCCAAATGATTAGGAGAAACAGCCCTTGAAGACCTGTTCTTCATGTACTCAATAAGTTGATAATGAACATTTAAAAGTTTAATTATTTATACTATAATATAGTATAATATAATATGGACAGACAGAATAGGATATAGTCAATGTGTTTCTTTAAAGAAGCTTGCCACTGGGGGTACTAGAGACTCTCTTTTCTTTTGTCTAAGATAATCTAGTTATCTTACCTTACCTTACCTTACCTTACCTTACCTTATCTCTCCCCCTGCCCTGCCTCACCTCATCTCATCTCATCTCATCTCATCTTATCTTATCTCATTCTCAGAGATGGAAATGTTTGGGTTTTTTTTTCATTATTTTAATGCCTGTATCAAATATATGATTCAGGTATACTTACAACAAAATCAACACAAATAACCCCACTAAAATAAATACAAAAACATATAAAAAGATGTAAAATCATATGGATTAAATCCAGTGGTAGGATTCAAATACATGAACAACTGGTTCTCTGTGTGGATGCTGCTTCCGGAAGTCCATTCTGGGCCTGGGCAACAAAAAATTAGCTACTGCTTCTGCCAAAGTGGTGTGAACCGGCTGAATTCCACCACTGATTAAATCCAATCACCAACCATTTGTAATGAATTGTTGAAGTGAGACACCAAGACAGGAGCACCAATTGGCACTTCTCTTCATAGTGGCATTAAGTCTCAGTTCTTTAATTTCATTAGTTTAGGAATCTCTGAGTGAGAAACCAAGGGCTAGTGAGGGATGCTACATGTCATCTCATATGGAAACTGGCAAATAGAAAAGGGAAATCCATATTGTATGCTATAAAACCTTTCCTGTCTAGCTGCTGGAAGCTAACCTCCAAGCACTATTTGCCATCATGTAATGAGCATGTAACTAGCTTCCTAAATAGAGAGTTTTTTTCAACTTCCAGATCCTGAAAAAGTCACTCCTCTTTGGTTTTTTTCCCCATTATTTAAAAAAATGCCTAGGGAATTAACTGACTTCTGGCACATTGTTAATTGTTCAATCTACAAACTTTAAATGCTGTTCTTAATCCAGCCCTAGTCAACATATAATGCTGTTCAAATCATGGTTTCCAGGGATACAGACAAATATTTTACTAGCATGCTTGGAAAAGATTAATATTGGCTGGGTGGGGTTTATGAGAGCTTATGAAATATATGACTAGGGCTTCTGCTGAGTTTGAAATGTTAGGTGTTCCCCAAGCTAGGAAGACCGTCTAAGGTTAATGATAATTCTACCATTAGTGCCTATATTGCAGTCTATTTAACTCCTGTGGCTGATTCTAGCTCCATTGATACCCTCATTGCTCTGGGGTTGGCTAGCAGAAAATGTAATAACGGGAAGGGGTTTCTATTTAGTAAGAGCCCAGCTTTAAATGTAACTACCTTATCAAATAGATTGAAAGATATGAATTAAAAAGCAATTGTACTTAACCTTAGGCCCCACTATATCTGAGTTTACCAGCGCCTTTTGCCATGCGATTTTATACAGGTAACCTTTGGGTTAGGACTGTAATAGAGCCTGCTCATTACAGTCAAAAGTCAGGACAAATGTTAAATGAATTGCCTCACATAATAACCACCCATCCCTGTTCCCCCTAGTGCAATCATTAAATGATTGTGCAGGTTGTTAAGTGAGCATAGGATCCAGCTAGGACTCCCCTAAAAGCTTTTTGAGGCAGTCAGATAAACAGAATTTTTTTTTGCTAGGACCCAGTTTTCTGCCTTGTTTGTTGTGCATGTTGTGCTCTAAATGGCTACATTTTTTGAGCTGATTTTTTTTCTTCAGCTCCTCAAGGCAATTCACTTAAAGATTTTGTCACCCCTTTTCCAGCATGCAGTAAATTAGCAAATTAGTTTGTTAAAGGGGATATGAATTGGAGGGCAGAGGCAGGGAGTTTAGTTTCAGAACCCAAGATGGAGGGGGGGGAAGATGACACTTGGATGAAGCCGTCTATCTAGACCCATACCAGTCGGGCTTCAGGCCGGGACACAGCACGGAAACGGCATTGGTCACGTTGGTTAATGATCTCTGGAGGGCCCGGGACAGGGGNGTGACAGGAAAGATTTGTGCAGGAGCCATTTCAGCCATAGTCCAACCTAGAGAAGCTAGAATATTTTCCTGGAATGTCAGTGGAACAGACACAAGTTGGCATGTTTTATCTTTCAACAGATTAAGTCCTGGCGAGTTTTCTTCAAACTGGTGCCATTCATCCAGAGATATTGAGAATTCTGGAATTTGGCTTTAAACCCAACTGGAGTGCTTGTAGTTCCATTTGTTACATAATTAGCAAAAATAAACCCCACTGAGATAATAATTATGCATTGTTTTTCAGAACAAAGCCATGGAGTATAGAGGTTAGATTGTTGGAGTAAAAAAAAATATGAGGAAATATGATAACTAAGGAATTTCACTGGGCAAGTAATACAAAATGAGGAAACCAAAAATCCATCTTTAACGACGTTTTATTTGTTTTGTTTATAGTAGCTGCTTTTACACTAGTTCAATTATCTTAAGCGGCTCACAGCAGCAACATAATACAAAATAAAGCAATAGCTTTCTAAATATTTAATAATTTCTAATAAGTTAAATACTCACAATATTCTAATCACATCATATATCCTCAGAACTTAAAACTAACCATTCAGCAAGGTACCTCTGCCAATTTAGCCCTCGGTACCCAAATGGTGTTTGAAAAACTTCAAATATGCCCAGAGTGAGGATGCAGTTCTTATGTCTGATGGGACAGCATAAAAAGAGGATTCTTGGCCAGAGATTCCTGCTCTCTGATTGCCTCTCATTGCAATTCATGAGGAGTAGATACTCTCAGCAAGCACTTTCTACAAGCATGCCTTAAGTGGACAGCTTCTGTTTAGAGTTGGCAGTCTCTCAGATAGCCAGGTCCCAAGCAATATAAGATGGAAAGGTGATTAGGAATATGTCAACCGCACCCAGAAACTCTTTTAGTCACAGTTTCAACTTGCTGCACACTTGCTCTTCCTCTGTTAAATATGGCGTTTTCCCAGAATTAGCCAGTTTCTGAACTCACAGGTACACATCATGCTAAGGTTTACCCCTTAACCTGTTCCTCTCCATCCAGATCCCTACAGCCTCTAGACACTGCAGTAAGATGACTTCCATAGCTCCCAGATAATCTATGGTCTAAACAAGGGGTAGGCAACCTTGGCTCTTTTATGACTCGTGGACTTCAACTCCCAGCATAGCTGGCTCAGGAATTCTGGGAGTTGAAGTCCACGAGTCATAAAAGAGCCAAGGTTGCCTACCCCTGGTCTAGACTGACCAATTGAGCGTCACAAATGAACATGGCTGGGATATTTTTATAAATAGCACTGCAGATCTAGGCACGATCTATTTAGAATTTATCTGAATAATTGTTCAGATAGAATCACTCAGGTAGTTGTTTTTTTTCTTCAAAAGACCATTATGGTGTTATAGTATTTGTTTTTCTATATTGGTGTCAGTTAGTACTTAAGAGTTGTCAGGTAAAGGATGCAATCCATATTTATGGAAAGAAACCTGCTGGATTTCTTCCCATTGTCTAAATGGTCTTTACCATTATGCTCACTAAGGTAGGATGCATTTATTGTTTTACTCTAGGAAGTCATAGAAATAGCTTTGGCATACTGAACAAAAGATCTGTGACTTTAGTCCAATTCCTACTTCCCTGGGAGTAAGTCTCACTGAGACATTCATCTCAAGAGCTATTCACAGGCCTGTGCTAGTCCAATTTAAATATTCGCTTTAATTTGCTTACTGTGTTTGTACAATTATAATAATGTCACTGTAAACATCATTTGAAACCAAATGAGAAAATAATGATGAATCAAGAATTTGTTTGTTATAGCTTTAATAATTTGTCTATGATTATCTATTTTTAAGAAGTATATTGAATATCTGTTATATCTTGCCAGGTTCAAGATGCATTTAGATGTCGTTTAAGAAACTGCCAAGATCCAATCAATGCAGATTCATCAAGTTCCTTTCCTAATGGACATGCTCAAATCATGGTTAGTTTATATTTATCCTTGACTACTATTTGCAGACATAGTGTGCATCAGGGCTATCTAGACCCATACCAGTCGGGCTTCAGGCCGGGACACAGCACGGAAACGGCATTGGTCACGTTGGTTAATGATCTCTGGAGGGCCCGGGACAGGGGATACTCCTCTGTCCTTGTACTTTTGGACCTCTCAGCGGCTTTTGATACTGTGGACCACGGTATCATGCTGCGGCGACTCGGTGAGTTGGGAATGGGAGGC